>NW_019243623.1:18619-108461 GCF_002742605.1 Olea europaea var. sylvestris | reverse complement strand
GAGAGAGAGAGGCCTTTTTTTTGGCGTAACGTTTTTTTTTTTTTAATGACTATCTACATTTTTTCCTTCCCTCTGTAGATTCAAGTACTGACAATGTATCATCTGAGAGTTGAAAATAATTTTACTCACATTTAAGGTTAGCGTAGTCAGCTATTGAAATATATTGACTACTTATTGTGATGGTTGTTGATCTTGTTCTAATATTCAATGTAAGATATTTGAAATATTTTCTTGAAGCTAATATTTCATTAATTACTTTCTATATGTACCTGTTAGACTAAATTTGCGGAGCTTTTCTTTACAGGAATTTTCATTTAACCAAAGAGAGTTGGAAGCGTATATTGAGTCAAGAATGTTATTTGGGTGTCACGTGAGTTTTTTTGTTATTTCTTCCACATTCCTAGTTCTATTTTTTAATTTTCAAGTTTGTCGAATCATTCAAAGTAGCTCGACCTTCAAATTACTAGTACTATAGTTTATTTGTATTTGTTTTGATTTTGGAGGTAACCAAGTTTGTAGATAATACCTTGATCTATATTTATTTGGTTGATAGTGATATGATTTTTTTTTATTTCTTTTTTTTTTATATCAATTATATTTTAATAATTGTATGTTGAAGCGTGCTCTTCATAAAGTCACTAGTTATTTCTAGTTATGTTACATTTTCATATAAATGTGCACAACAATAACGATTCCATTGTGATGAAAGAAATTGAAACTTGTGTGTTTAAAATAGAATGTCCGACATACATAAATAAAAATAGAATCAATTAGGCAACATTTGTACATCGTTGAAGCGACAAACCCTTTGTGTTGCTGACTAAATTTAACTACGAGCACAACTTGACATATAAATAAAAGTTCATTGTCACAAAATACTTTGTGTAATAATATTATATGTCGTTAAATAAAATATGTGATAAATATAAATAATTATGAAATAAGTTTGGCAACAATTATACTCATTGTACAAATGATGGTGCAACAGACCATTTGTGTTGCAAAATATATTTAAATACATAAATCACTTGTTGCATAAAATATTGTACTACAAATATTGAATATATTAAAATACATTTTGCGACATATCAAATACGTTGTAAAACATATTTCACGACAAATATTACTTGTTATTGAAAATATATTACTGCGTGCAAGTGGTGTTGCAAAACAAAATAGGTAGCAAAAGTGACACATTTAAAAGAATATTTGCAACAAATATTTTTCTCGTAAAAACTTTATTGGAATAATCTTCGCAACGAATTATCATGTTGCCCTTTTATTTTTTCGCGACATATACGCATTGCGACAACATTATAATTATAACTATCGTGTTGCTGTTTCATATTTTTGGCGGCAAATAAGTAATGTTGCGATTTTGTTAATGCGATGAATGATCGAAAGTTGTCTCAAAATATATTCGGTGACTCAACATTCGCAACAAATATAATTCTCGTAAAAATTTTATTGGAATATTCGTTGCGACAAACTAACTTGTCGCCCTTTAAATTTTTTGCGACATATATACATTGCGACGACAATATGGCTACAAATATTGTGTCGCCATTTCGTATTTTCTGCGTCACACAAATAGTGTAGTGATTTTGTTAATGCGATGAACTATCGAAAGGTGTCGCAGAACACATTGCGTGACTCATATAGAGCGACAAAACCTGCAACAAACGTATTATCGTCGCTAAATTACTTTTGCGACAAAATCTCATTTTTTGCGACATCTTTTTGTCGCGAAATCGATTATTTGTTGTAGTGGGTGTTACTGATGTGGCGAATTTCCTTTTTCCTTGAAGACTTGTACACCAATCCCAGTTTAATTGATTGAATCCTAAATCAAATATCAAAATCATAACTCACATATTGAAATAAAATGGTTCTAAAACAAAATCCTATACTCATCAAGAAATGCGAAATCGAATTTCAATTCAGAGCTCCAACCGTGGCTTATTCCTGCCAACAACATCACAACAACCTTACCAGGACATCGTCATTGAATTCTAATTCGGATTTACCATTTCAGCAAAAGACTTGGTTCATACTGCTATTGCTAGTCATGGCGCTATGTTTTTTCACACTTGCAATTCTTCTGTTGCTGACCCTCGACTCCGATTTTAATTCGACTCCCGTTTCTGCTACTTCTGAGAGTGTTCAGGTAATTGATCACTCTTTATTTGATTCATCATACAGGTTGATTGGTTATTTAATTGGTATGTGGATACTTGAGGTCTGAGAAATGATTTGAAAATTCAGTTTAATTATGGGTATTTTTTATTAGAAAGGAAATAGTTGAATGTTTCAAGAGGTTACGGAAAATAATTAGTAAATGTATTTATTAGTTTATATGTACTTGTGAAGTTTGATTGAAGAGGAGTACTTCTGAAGTTTGATTGAAGAGGAAGAACATGGGAAATAATATGTTGTACGATTAATTTCCATATGAAATATTTTAGTGGTGTCAACAAAAGTGGATATCTAACATGAGACTCTTTTTAAACATAAAATTCTGTTTATTTTAAAAATTTAACTTTAAAATTATACTCTAAAAAACTCTTTAAATTAACATTTAATTTAGAGAGTGAGTTTAAATCCATTTCCTTTTCCAATTTTCAACGAAGGAAAATAATATAATAATTTGAAGAGAATCTAGTTAAAAAAAAAAAAGAGGGAAAAATAAATATATTTTTAGAAGCCTGTTTAGTGATGGCAATTTGCCCTGCCCTGCCGCGAAGCGTGGGGCGGGGTGAGGCGTAAATGGTCGCCCCGTCGCGGGGTGGGCACCCAGTCCCGAACCCACCCCGTAAAGAAAAAGTAAAAAAAAAAAAAATTAAAAATAATTTTATTTCTAAACAATTCATCCGTTAAAAACCTATTTTAAATTTGTATTTTATTCTTTAATAATAACATAATTCGAAACTTTCAAAATATAAAAAATAATAATAAAAAAAAATTAAACGGGGCAAAAAGTTGCCCCGTCCCCACCTAGCCCTGGGACGGGGTGGGGTTTTAGCCAAATGGGGCAGCACCCGCCCCGAATCCACCCCGTTGCCATCACTAAGCCTGTTAGAGTACTTAAGCAGTTTCACTCTCTAAATTTATATATTTTCTATAAATTGTAAAATACGCTCTTCAAAAGTAGAGTTTCTTGGAGATGCTCTTACAATTTTAAACATTCCCCCTTTCAATGAAAATAAATAAATAAATAAATCAATCAATTATAACTGTTGCTAGTCAATAATAAAAAAAACCAAAACTAGGGTTTATGACGCCGGGTAGGATAGTGATTATCCTATTGGCTTGTTGTAGCAGATGATTCGCAAGAAAAGAACGATAGAAAATGCCCAAAAAACTAGAGAAAATACTCTGAATTCAACTCAATATTATTAATAACGCAGAATCATAAAAACTAACCCACAAGCCGAGTTAAATAGCTGTGAAATACGAAATTATGGGAAAATTACCAAAAATGGCAAAATCCAAAAATTATACCAAAATAAAATATTAAGTAAAATAAGTAAGTTGCCAAAAATTTGGTTCAATTCGAGTTTTCTAACATATGGAAAAAAGGAAACGAAATATTACCATAAATAGTAAAAAATAACTTAAAACTGAATTTTGGAAAGGAAAACAGTGGATTTTGGGCTCAAAATTGATGTCCACTGAGCACACCTGGGTGGCCATGACGTGCGCGATGAAGAGAGCTTTCCGAATTGGGGTCATAATAGCGATTCCGATAACCGTAGCCAAAGTTATGGCCAAATTACTAAAGACGCGTCAAATTCCCCCCATTGTGGAAATAATGGTGATTCACTTTCCATTTTTGCGGCGATCCACCATCTCATGGTATCTCAGCGCCATCATCGTGCTATCTGATAAATCAGCATCACTTGACTCGGATCCTCCTGCATCAGTCGCCCCGGGTTGGAAAGAACTCGCCCTCGAGTTCACAGTAACTTCATCGGACTCCATAAAACAAGGGCTTAGGTGTTTTACATTGAAGAAGTCAGAGGTCTTCAAATGGCTCGGGAGGCGCAATCTGTAAGCATTATCATTGATCTTCTGTAGCACTTCATAAGGTCCAATCTTCCGCTCCTTTAGCTTATTGTATTCCCCAGCTGGAAAACGATCACGAGTTAATACTGCCCAAACAAAATCACCAACATCAAACAACACCTGGCGTCGATGACTATCTGCCTGAACTTTGTACTTAGTATTACTTTTCTGTATGGACAGCTTCACCTGCTCATGGATACCTCGAAGATGTTCAGCCATCTCATCAGCTTTGTTATTGAAGCTACTCACACGTGGAATTGGAGCCAAATCAAGTACTCCGGATGGGTTTCAACCATAGACAATTTCAAAAGGACTCAGTCCGGTGGTTCTATTCCTCGACCGGTTATAAGCAAACTCTGCTTGAGGTAATGCCAAATCCCACTGCTTCGGTTTAGTCTCGGCTAAGCTTCTCAAAAGATTTCCCAAACTCCGATTCACTACTTCAGTCTGACCATCTGTTTGGGGATGGTATGCGCTGCTAAAATTCAATTTTGTTCCAAGTTTCTCCCACAAACTCATCTAGAAATGACTCATAAACTTAGTGTCACGATCAGAAGTAATTGACTATGGAACACCATGTAAACGTACAATCTCTCTGAAATAAAGATGAGCAATCTAAGTAGCATCCATTGTCTTCCGGCAAGCCACAAAATGAGCCATCTTTGAAAATTTGTCAACCACAATAAGAATGGAATCCATCGCCCGCTGTTTACGAGGTAAGCCCAAGACAAAATCCATACTGACATCAAACCAAGGAGCTTCAGGTACGAGTAATGGTGTGTACAATCCAGCATTAGTAAGAGCCCCTTTAGGCCGCTGACATACATAACACCGCTTCACATAATGCGCCACATCACTACTCAACTTGGGCCAGTAATAATCAGAAGAGACCAATGCCAATGTCTTGTCTCGCCCAAAATGTCCTTCGTTGTGAAGTTCACTAATAATCTGCTGCCTTAGTGAACAATCCGGAATGCATAACTGCAATCCATGAAATAGGTAACCATTATATAAAACAAAATCATGTCGGTGATTATCAGTTACCTCCCGAATTATCTTCCCAAATGAAGGATCTGCAGCATACATATCAGGAAATGCCTCAAATCCGACAATCTTGGTGCTCATGGTGGTGAGGAGTAATGTGCGACGGCTCAATGCACCTGCTACTCGATTCAAACTCCCTGCTTGATGCTTGAGTGTGAAAGTAAACTCCTGCAAGTACGCCACCCACTTTGCATGTCGCTTACTCAGCTTGTGCTGACCATTGATGTACCTCAAAGTCTCATGATCAGTAACAAGGATGAACTCCCTCTGTACTAGGTAATGGCGCCAATGCTTCAGAGTCTGAACTATGGCATAGAACTCCAGGTCATAAGTGGAATAATTTTTCTTCAATCCCGATAGCTTCTCACTAAAAAAAGCTACTGGACGTCCCTCCTGACTCAGAACACTACCAATACCAACTCCAGACGCATCACAGTTTACCTCGAACACCTTTTTAAAATTCGAAAGTGCCAAAACTGGGGCCTCCGTCATCTTCTGCTTAACCAACTGAAAGCTAGCCTCTGCCTCCTCAGTCTAGTGAAAATCACGCCCTTTAAGGCACTCTGTGATAGGAGCAATCAAGGTACTAAAGTTTCTGATGAATCGACGATACAAGGATGCCAATCCATGGAAACTCCTAACATCGTGCAAAGTTTTTGGTTTCGGCCAATTCAAAACTGCCTCAATTTTGGATTGATCTACATGAACACCATCAGTAGACACAACAAAACCCAAAAAAGTTACAGAAGTTGTGAAGAAAGAACACTTATTCTGATTGATGAATAAGCGCTCCGTCCTCATTACATCAAAGACAGCAGGAAGATGATTAAAATGTGACTCCCATGTCAGACTATAAATAAGTATGTCATCAAAATAAACTACCACAAACTTTCCCATGAAAGGCTGTAAAACCTGATGCATAAACCTCATAAAAGTGCTGGGTGCGTTGGATAGTCCAAAGGGCATGACCATCCACTTGTACAACCCATGCTATGTCTTGAACGCGGTCTTCCACTCATCTCCAGGTCTGATTCTGATCTGGTGGTATCCACTTTTAAGGTCAATTATTGAGAAGACCATAGAACCGGACAATTGATCCAACATGTCGTCCAGACGGGGAATTGGAAACCTGTACTTCACTGTAATCATGTTAATGGCCCTGCTGTCAGCACACATACGCCATGACCCATCTTTCTTCGGCACTAGGAGAGCAGGAGATGCACAAGGACTCATACTCTCACGAATATAGCCCCTTTCCAATAATTCTACCACCTGTCGCTGCAACTCTTCAGCTTCCTTGGGGCTGAGGCGATATGCTGGTCGGTTTGGTAGACTCGACCTCGGAATGAGGTCGATCTGATGTTGAATGTCCCTCATAGGTGGTAGTCCTGGAGGAAGATCCTCCGGCATCAAGTCAGAAAACTCCATTAGTAGTTGCTGTACTTCTGCTGGAAATTCTGAATCCATATTCGCTGTACTATTTTCACGAGGCATTAAAGCATAAACTATTTTTTCACGCCCAACCTCAACCAAAAACCTGGACATCAAAAGTAGATTGGGGTTTTTAACTACCGGGGCAGGGGTGTTTCCTTCCCTACGAGGCACCAAAACAATTCTCTTTCCTTTGATGCTAAGAGAATAAGTATTCTTCCGCCCATCATGGATAACACTGCGATCATACTGCCAAGGTCGTTCCAACAAAACATGACACGCGTCCATTGATACCACATCACACCAAGCATTATCAAAATATTTTTTTCCAATCGAGAAAGACACTAAGCATCGTTTTTCTCCCGTTACCTCACTACCTTTATTCAGCCAAGACAATTTGTATGGTTTGGGATGATGATCCATCTTCAGTTGCAGTTTCTCGATAGCCTCCTCAGACACTACATTCTCACAACTGCCACTATCAATTATCAGCTTACAAACTTTATCAGCAACTGTGCAGGTTGTGTGGAAAACGTTGGTCCTCAACCAATCATCCCCTGAGTCGCCCTTGGGAGTCAGCAGGCTCTTTCGAACGACCAGGGTCTCCTGACCATCTCCATATAGCACGTCCTCATCTTCACCCTCATCATACACGGGTTCCCCAACTTCCTCAAACTCCTCTATCATATCCTCCTCAGTCAGAAGATTTTTATTCTTCTGACCAGCAGGCTTCTTACAATCAGTTGCCCTATGCCCATGTACACCACACCTAAAGCACTTAATACTTGAGCTGGAACTATCCCGCTGTGGCTGATAAGCAGGACGAGATTCTTGAGGGCGAACTGGCTGACTTCATTCACCTCTGATATGCCTCCTACTTTGCTGTTTCTCTACTGCAAGTGCTCGCTGATATGCCTCAGAAACTGTCCACAATGAATGAGGCTGAGAACATCCTGCAGGGGATGCCTTAATCCCCCCAAATACCGTACTACCATCTGCTCCTCCGTCTCAGATAAATCATTTCGAGCCACCAACCGATAGAATTCTTCAGTATAATCATTCATTGATCTTGTGCCTTGCCTTAGTGAATGAAGCCTCTAGAACAAGGTTTGAGTATAGCCGAAAGGGAGGAAGTGCCCTTTCATCTTCTTCTTCATCTTCTCCCAGTTAGTAATTTTGGATTTTCCCTATCGCTCCCGTGAACGCTTCAACTGTTCCTACCATGCAGATGCCCTACCTTTGAGTTTGATGGCGACCAGTTTCACTTTGACACGATCCGGAATCTCCTTATATTCAAAAATCTGCTCCACTTCATTCAACCAATCAATAAATCCTTCAGCCTGCAACGTACCAGAAAACTCGGGCAGATCCACTCTGAAACCGAGATCCACATGACGATCCTCCCGTCCACGATGCTCCCAAACTCGAGCACGATGGTGATACGAGTTTTTGAAACTGGTATCGGAATCGTGACCTTCTACATCATGATTACCGAACTCCTGCTCCGCCAAACGTTGGGTTAACTCCACAAGTTGTCTTTGCAAATCTTCAATCGTCACATCCTGAATATTACGATCACGGTGTTGGACTTCCTCAATCGGAACCTGTCCTCGAAGACCACGACCACGTCCACCAACCATTATAACTGATGGAATTTATCTCCCAAGAAGATGCTGATGCTCTGATACCTACTGACGTCGAGTAGGATAGTGATTATCCTATTGGCTTGTTGTAGCTGATGATTCGCAAGAAAAGAACAACAGAAAATGCCCAAAAAACCAGAGAAAATACTCTGAATTCAACTCAATATTATTAATAACGCAGAATCATGAAAACTAACCTACAAGCTGGGTTAAATAGCTGCGAAATACGAAATTATGGAAAATTACCAAAAATGGCAAAATCCAAAAATTATACCAAAATAAAATATTAATTAAAAGAAGTAAGTTGCCAAAATTTTGGCTCAATCGAGTTTTCTAACATATGGAAAAAAGGAAACAAAATATTACCATAAATAGTGAAAAATAACTTAAAATTGAATTTTGGAAAGGAAAACAGTGGATTTAGCTGGTGGCCACGACGTGCGCGCCGAAGAGAGCTTTCTGAATTGGGGTCATAATAGCGATTCTGATAACCGTAGCCAAAGTTATGGCCAAATTACTAAAGACACGTCAAATTCCCCCAATTATGGAAATAATGGTGATTCACTTTCCATCTTTGCGCCGATCCGCCATCTCATGGTATCTCAACGCCATTATCGTGCTATCTGATAAATCAGCATCACTTGACTCGGATCCTCCTGCATCAGTTTATGAAGAGACTTTGGATCGTTTGTAGTCTCTTTAGTAAAACACTGGCAAGTTTTTAATGGTAAATTTGTCTGATCAAGGTAGAGCACCCTAAATCACAGTGTCTCCCGCTTCCTCATAAAGATATAAATGTTTTTCTGTTTATCCTCATCTATTTTTCTTCCTCTCTTTCTCTTTATTCTGTGATTGACTTTGGCCACCATCATAGAAGATGAGGAATTTAATCACAAAGTCGAAGCTCGTAAGAGAACAGATTGATATTGAAGAAACAGGTGATGCTGATATTTGGATTGATTACTTCAGTGGCAGTGTGTAAACTCACACGCCGATTTCCCTGCTTTCCAGATTCCTTGATTTTAATTTAGTATTTGTTTTTATCTCTTGTTACTTAAATTGAGATGAGTAGTTTTTTAACAAAGTTCCTTGAATACTTCTTGAATAAAAATCCAACCATAAATTGATAAAATCAAATGCATGTGCAGGTGAGTTGATTTGGAGGTGATGGTGAATCTGACATTGGGAATTACTGGAGGTATCACCTTTTGTCTTGATTCTTCTAAATTTTATCAGATGTTTATAGTCAGAAACAGATCTTGTATTTACCTCTTATATACTTTATGGTATGGCAGACTTGATATCGAAGGAAGTTGGAAAACATGGTGGCAAGATCAGAGGGTGAGGCTTCGCCGTGTGGACACTGGTGGGTAGTTTAAGTGCATTTTGTGCACTTATTTATGCCATATTACTAAACTTTTATGTCGTCAAATTATTAATTTCTACTTAATTTGAGTTAATTTTCTTTTGTTTTTAGTGATGGACTTGTTTGAAGCAATTGGAAAATAAAGAATGATAAATTGGTCATTGGATGGAAGTTTGTAGATAATATTCCACACCTTAAAATCATAGTCTAATTGATTTTATAGGCTCATTTGAAATGGTTAATATATTCAAGATAATTACGTATTTACAAAATACTACCTCAATTCATCCTATTTCACCAAATCCGGGGGTACGTGAGCTGGGTTCAAAACGTCGTGAGATAATTCGGTCCATATCTGGTGTGGGCGTTAGAGCATTGAGAGGGCCTTTCCCCTCACGTGCGAAATTATAGAAGGTCTCCTTTAAGATCAAACAATTCCATCGAATTGAGTATGATGTAATGGTCGTTGTAATCTCATATATCCGACCATTCTCCACCAAAATTTTGAAAGAATTAGGACTTGAAGAAGATTGTACATTAAATGGGCCTAGCATGACTTTTACTTGGGCTGAAATTCACTTGCAATTGGAAAACCTAGGGCAATTAAAAACAGAGAAAATGAGCATACATGCTGCTGGAAATAAAAAAGTAGTAGCGTGTTGATATATATATCCACACACACACAAAAGAAGAGACACAAGGGGACAGCATACACGCACAGGAAAGAAAGCAAAGTCAGCGGCTGGCTGTTGGAGAAAATAACATAGGAATATATGCACGCAGAGCCAACTGAAAAAGGGATGAAAATTGAATACATTAATCACGTTCCGTTGATTTTTGGTAATGTCTTTTATATTTTCTTCGTTTAATTTCGACATTATGTTTGACAAAATTATTTTGTTCTAAAATTTGCAATGAACACTGTATTATAAACTTTTAACTTTTGAATTTTATTTATTTTGACGTTAAAACACGATTTCAATTTGAATAATTGACATTGATTTAATTTTCGCTACAATTACTTGATCACCAGTTGTATGAATATTGTGGCTTGTTTTACACTCGAGAGATGGAAAATAAGTTAGACATAGTGTCAATTGTCAAAGAGTCCGCTAGAGAATAGAAATATACCGCTACGCTTTACGTGATCTTTAAGTATTCACAAATTCATTAATGCATTTTTATATGTTCACATCCGTCATAAAAATATAGTCGGGCCTTATATAAAAATAGGTTTAACTCTACTCGAAAGAGATTGTTAAACAAATTAGAAATATTGGTCTTTATAATTGAATAGTGTTATCAAATTTATAAGTTTAGGGTTAAAGAGGATTGATATAAAAGAATTCGGGATCCTAGTACACGTTTCATCATCATATTTTTTTATAACATTTACATATAATTTAGGTTTTGCATTTTTTTTAGTTAGATTAGATTTTGCATTCAAATGTAGATTATTTAACGTATAAAAAAAATCACAAAATAATTCAAACTTGAACTAGTGCAATCCCTGTGGGAACGAAACTTGGACTCAAAATCCACTATAGTACTTGTCGACAAACCGTACACTTGTGAAGTTTTAGATTGAAATATATTTTCGTGAATAGGCACTTACATAGTGATGATAAGAAATACACCCGTAGAGCTAGAAGTAACCAAGAGGTAAGAACAGGAAACACGAGGTAATGGGGTTTGTTATTGGGATTATGAATGAAGTCAATATTTTATATACGATATTTTTACTTCATTTTCCATTGTGGTTATCCCAAAAGGGTTATGGTATAAAGATTCAACTCTCCACTTTAACATCTTTAAAGACTACTTCCTTGTCTTACAGCTTTGAGGTGTTAGGGCAAAACTAGCTGATAATGGCTGGTTAGCAGTAGAGGACGTGCATCTGCTAGTCTCTGAAAGCAAGTAAAATTCTCTCTGTGAAACCAGTGTTATTGACTAATGCACAGTGAAGCTTCGTTTCTTTAGTGATCTTCAGTTGTTTTCTACTATTAATTTATTATAGTTATTGAAGAATCTCGATAATATCTATCAAATCATGCTGGAGAGATCTTTTCCAAAGATAAAATCTCTAGATTGTAAATATATAGTATATAGGAGATTTGAGTAGATTTGTATTCAAATTTTGAATTATTCTTATCTGTAAGCAATGTACAAAACCTTATTATGAATACAAGACTTTCACCAATGGGTGAAATACGGTGTCTTACAAACCCTTTTCATGGTGTCACAGAGCCATTTTTCGGATTAAATTCCTTTGATCCTATGGCCGCTAACAATCCCAATACTCTACCCTTCAACACCATGATCCACTTTCTCACCATCAAATTATCTTATTTAAACTATCTCGTTTAGATTTGTTGCCTTTGCCTCTGCAATCCTAAGTTGGCTAAGTGGAGATAAATTATGTTGTAGTTTGATCTGAATTCTAGTGGGCATTGGAGTTTTGGTTGAAGTAGTTTTAAAGAGATCAAACTTATGGACCAAGAAGAAAGGTCACAGTATTTTTGCTGGCCCGCTGCTCGAGCAATGCCTGCATATTTTTCTCAAGGTTTGTTCCTATCCTATTGCTCTCCTTTCACTCGAGCGGCAGAGCTTTTGGTCGCTTACTACTAGCCTATCATTCAAGCGACAGTTTTATCCAGCCTAGGCCTGTTTCAGGTTTTGACACATTTTTTAGACTCTCATTCATCTACAACTTGATCTCTAGGGTTATATATATATAGGTCATGGCTTGTACTGTTTCCATAACATTCAATAAGATCTTGAGAGCTATGGAGCTTAGATTTTAATGGAGAATATCGAGATCTTGATATTGTAAATATAATTACTATTGATTATATTGAATTTCTCCTTCTTTGCCTATGGTTCTTTTCCCATTTTGGGTTCATATAAATCCTAGTGTTCTTATTTTGTTCTTATTCATTTTATTATTGTCATTATCTTGTAATCAATTCATAATAAGTGGTATTAAAGTAAAGTTGATTATTTCGCATGGAAACGATGAAATATAATATCCCATTATTGAATCAAACCATGAAATTTACTTTATGGCAAGTGAAGATACGAGCAGTTCTCGCACCAATGGATTTGAATAAAGTTTTGCTTATCTTCGATAAGATGCCTTCAACTTGGACGTTGAATGAGAGGCAGCGTAGGGATTGGAAAGCCCAATCTCAAGTTCACTTACATCTATCAAATCAAATTCTTCAAGATACTCTAAAGGAGAAAAGTATCACTATGTTATGGTTGAAATTGGAGTAACTCTGTATGAAAAAAGAGCTTAACAAACAAGTTACACATAAAAAATGCATATATTCTCATCGGGTGTCCGAAGGTATGCCATTGAACAATCACTTAACTATATCCAAAGAAATCGTGGCCGCTTTGGAGACATTGCAGGTTAAGTATGACAAGGAGGACTTGTCATTGATGTTATTGTGCTCACTGCTGCATCATATGTGACTTTTAGGAATACTATTTTTTGTAATCGGGATACTTTCAATAAGGATGAGATCTATGATGCTTTACTGTCGAAGAAGAAGATGAGGTATCGTGTAAGTGGATCGGGGAGTCAGGCTGAAGGCTAGGATGTTTGTGGAAAAATCAAGATAGGAAAGAATATGAGAGATATATCTAAATCCAAGCATGTAGAGAAAGTATGTTGTTATTGCAAGAAGAAGCGACATATAAGAACTGATTTCTATTCATTGAAAAACAAAAATAAAACTACCAGTGCCACTAATAAAGGAAAGCGACCTATTAACACAGTAGAGGCTAATGTTGTAGAAGATGGGCAAATTGAAGGAGTGCTTCTTGTGATTTCTAACATGAATTCCAAACCTTGTGAGAAATGGGTCTTTGACTTGGCCTGTACTTCCCATATGTGTCCCAACAAAGACTGGCTTAAAATATATGAAGGAGTTTTAAGAGGTGCAGTGATTATGGAAAATAATGTGCCTTGCAAAATTGTCGAAATTGGTACAATTAGAATTAGAGTGTTCGATGGTACTATTATAACACTTATAAAAGTAAGGCACATTCTAGAATTGAAGATTGAAATCTCATGTCTTTAATTACACCTGACTAAAAAGGAATATACTGGTAAAGGTTAAGTTTTGAAGGTGAGTCGAGGTGCTCTTGTTGTCATGAAGAGAGAGAAAAACTCTACATAGTTATATATTTTGCAGCGTTCTATAGTAACTAGGGATGCAGGAATTTTTACTTTTTCTTTGAACTATAACTTGTTTTTTGATCAATCACTCACCCTCAGTCACCATTGAGAAAAAGAAACTAAACTGTATGGTCTAGTAAACTTTCTTGTTATTCTAATTTGAAAATATTTGAGTGTCCTACTTATGTTCGTGTGGATAATGGAAAGTTGGAACTTAGGTCAAGAAAATGTATTTTTCTTGGGTATATATCAGGTGCAAAGGGTTATAAATTGTGCTGTCTTGAGATAAAAAAGGTGGTGGTTAGTAGAGATGTAGTATTTGAAGAACTTGCCATTGTCCATGATCACGTCATAGGATTTCTGGAAAAACTAGGGAATGAAATCATCCAACTCAGGTGTAGTTAGAAATTGGTCTAGGAGAACAAGCATAGGTTAATGAACAAATTACTTTAGATCAATTTAGTTCAGAGCTGACAGACAATAATACTTTGCCTACACTACCATAGTATCAATTGCTAAGGATGGAACTCGCAGACCAATTAGACATCTACAGAAGTATGGAGAAGTAGCTTGGTAGCTTATGTACTTAGTGTGGTTGAAATTATTGATTCCACTAAAAAGCCTGCTACATATTATCATATGGTTGATTGTCATGCAAGAAGAGATGGAGTCATTGAATAAAAACAGTACATGGGACTTGGTGAAATTACCTAAGGATAAAAGGGTTCTTTATTGCAAATGGGTGTTTAAAAGAAGAAATGGACATTAGGGATTGAAGATACTAGGTATAAGATTAGATTGGTAGCAAAGGACTGCAGTCAGATTCATTGTGTTACTTTCATAGATGTGTTCTCACCAGTTGTCGAGCATATTTCAATTCATGCTTTACATGGGATAGTGGTAAAGAATGATTTAAAGTTTGAGCAGATGGATGTCAAGATAGCATTCTTACATAGAGAACTTGAGGAGAACATTTACATGTAATAACCAAAGGGTTTCATAGTTTCAGGAAAGGAAAATTTATGTACGTGTTAAAGAAGTCATTGTATGGACTACAGCAATCACCAAGACAGTGGTATAAAATGTTCGATTCATTCATGGCTATTCATAATTTTATTAGAAGTAATTCGAATAATTGTGTGTACTTCAGAAAGGAAGAAGGTAGATCGATCACATACTTGTTATTATTTGTTGATAATATGCTCATAGCAGCCAAAGATAAAACAGATGTCAAAAATGTGAAATCCCAACTTAGTGAGGAGTTTGAGATGAAAGATTTGGGTGCAACAAAGAAAATTCTTGGTATGAAAATTTTTAGGGATAGATAGGCTAGCATATTGTATTTGAGTCAGAAGGGGTACATTAAGAAGGTGTTTCAAAGGTTCAATATGCTAAATGTTAATGCTGTCAGTAGTCCCTTGGCTGTCCACTTCATATTATCATTTGAATTGTGCCATCAATCAGATGAAGTCATTGATTATATGTCTCAAGTTCTTTATTCTAGTGCAGTTGGTTCACTTATGTATACTATGGTTTGTATAAGACCAAATTTTGCACATGTAGTACATGGTAAACCTAGCAAGAAACATTTGAAAGCAATATAATGGATATTCAGATACTTGAGAACTCTATTAATGCTTACTTGTATTTCGGTAGAAATATAGATAGAGCCATTGGATATGTAGATTCAGATTATGTAAGGAATTTTGATAAGAGAAGATTATTTAGAATGTAAGTGTTTTACCCTTGGAGGCTATGCTATCAGCTAAAAAGTTACTTTGCAAAGTACAATAGTGTTGTCTCCAATAGAGGTAGAGTACATGACCATTACAGTGGCATACAAGGAGGTATGTGATTGAGGGGATAGATTGCTGAAATCAGTTAAAAACTGCAAATTTCTACATTATATTGTGATAGTCAGAGTGTTATTTTTCTGACTAAGGATCAGATATTCCGTGAGAGGACTAAGCATATTGATGTTAAGTATCATTTTGTGTGTGATGTGATCGTTCATGGTTTAGAAGCCCGAGAAATAAAATGAAATTAGGTTATTATTTTGTGATGATTTAGCACCACGAGCCTTGCTCATTTAAGAAACGAGTTATGGAAATTCAACCCATTTGAGATTATGAAAGCCCAAGCCATAACTTAATTAAAAGCCCGATAATTTAAGAGATTAAGTTTAAGTAAATTTGATTACAAAAATTTAATGAATAACTGAGTTGCCTTAATGGTCATCTACCTGGTATTTCATTTAGGCAATCCAGATTCGAATCATCATGTAGATGTTTTTATAAAACTTTTTATATGAATTTTTTTATGGTTTAGAAACTCTTCAAATTCTTAGTTAAAGATCAAATTTAACAAATTTCATGATAATACAACTCCACCATTTAATATTTCATTAAAAAGGAAGGTTACAAGATGAGGAACGTCACTTTTTCACTACACCCCTCCTCAAATCTGAATTTACTCTTATTTTCTCTCAAAAAAATATATTTCATGTTAAGTTAAGCTTAAAGGAAACAAGGGTGAGAAGAAAAAAGACTTTCTACATGTTTTGTTCTTTTATATCCAAAAAAAATTCAAGGTAGGTAGAGGTACAGGTGTTTATTTCATTTTCAAATTATGATTTTTCGATAAATGTTTGAATGAAATTGTATCTCTCGGTACGGTGTTTCGGCACTACAACAGTTTGAATGATCATTCTCTAGTTCTACGTGCTATAATAATGCTATAGTAATTGGATTTTGTCAAAAATCCATTTACATGTGACGGTATAAATCTGTAGTTTGAAATTTCTAATTTGATAATGAAATGCACCGATGATATCTATTGAGTTTAAAACTTATGGGTTAATTTCCTTCCTACAGGTTGAATGGATTTTCTTGGAGCATGGATGATGGTAGAGGATGATGCAACATGCTATGGAGGAAGCCAGTGATTTAATAATTTTAATTAGAACATGAAATGTTTATATTTGTTTCTTTTTATATGGATTTTTATGGACGTCATATATGGAACTATTCTAAGAATATTTCTTCATGAATAAGTTATGTTTAAAAGTATATATATGTTATAGAAGTTAATTTACAAAACATCGTTTACAAAAAGAAGGAAAAAAAATAAATAAAAAAAATAATAGAAAAAGAAGAAGAAGTGTTAGCAAATTAAAGTATTGTTGTCTTTTAAAAATTTTCGTTTCTGTCTTGACTTTAAAAAATTCATAGCTCACTCGTTAATTAGAATTTTTAGACAAAACCAATGGTGCTGGATAATCACAAAGGTTAGCTACTGAATAAACTTGGAATCATGTCAATTCGATGTTGATAGAATTTTATATGTCACTTAAGGTAAACTGCACTGGTTAGTGTTGCTGTTTTCCTGCTTTTGCCTTGATTTCAAAATTCATAACTCGACTGTTACTTGAAATTTCTGAATGAAACCAATTCGATTTGATAGTCTCATGGATTAGCTACTAAATAAATTTGAAATCATATGGTTTTGATGTCTATGAAACTTTATATGTCATTTTAAGTGAACTGCACCGGTTTACCTTTTAGTCGGATAGCTGCTGGATTTTGAAAAATATTTTAATATCTCATATGATGCCGATGGAAGCTAATTTTTTACTATGTCATATTATAAAGAGTTTTCTACTTTACATTAAAATTTGATAAAGTTTCGAGGTCAATAGTTATATAAACGAATTTATTTTGACAATTACCATTTGAGATAAAAACTAAAACAACAACATTACTTTTAAAGTTTTACCAAAAAATTTCATGTCAATAGTCGTTACATCCATGGAACCCATTCTAAAAACATTTTTAAAATTTTTTTCTTTTAGTATTGAATTATTTTTTTTAAAAAAAATATTCTTGAATTAAATTCTAAAATTTAATCTTTAGACCTTCCAAAAAAATGTAGTTAATTAATTTATAGCTAAAGTATAGTTAATCTAGTGACTTTTCGATCCAAGCGGGTCGGGGCATTACACGTGGTGATATTGTAGTAAGTAAGGTTGATACAAAGACAATCATGCTAATATGATGACAAAATCACTTTCTATTGCTAAGTTTGAGCATTGCTGGAACTTAGTTGGTGTTTGTCATTAATTTAGCCCATTAGGGCTTGTTTGGAAGATTGGAGTGGTGTTTACTTTGGAGATGTGTTTTGTAATTCCTTATGTTGGAATTTGGTTTAAGGTGGAAAATTATTGTAGTTTGTTCCAAATTCTAATAGGCATTGCAGTTTTGGTTGAATTGGTCTTAAGAGATCAAAATTATGAACCAAGAAGAAAGGTCGCCACATTTTTGCTAGCCCGCTACTAGTTGGCCACTCAACCAGGGCCTGCATAATTTCTCTCAAGACTTGTCGTTCACTTTGCACTGGAGTGGTGAAGTTGTCACTCGCTAACCACTAGCCCGTTGCTTGAGCGATGGGGTTATCCGACCCCTATTTCACGTTTTGACTCATTTTTTGGACTTTTATTTATTTACAACTTGTTTTTTAGGGTTTATATAGATAAGCCGTGGCTTGTATTATTCCCATAACATTCAATAATATCTTAAGAGTTTGATAGCTTAGATTTTAACTGAAAATATTGAGATTTTGATGTGTTAAACACAATTACTATTGATCATAGTGAATTTATCTTCCTCCGCCAGCATTTTTTTTCATCTTCAGTTTCTACAAAAATCTCGGTGTTCTTATTCTGTTATTGTTTATTTCATTACTATCATTATCTTGTGATCAATTCATAACAAGTTAACCAACTTATGCTCAATTTGCTGCTCTTTTCCTTAACAGAGAAAGCTTTGCCTATTGTGGTTGGATCAACCACCTCTTAGGATACTTAGCTTTGGTTGGAGAACACTTTCAACTCGTTTAGAATCTTGTGAACTTTATTTGAAAGACGATCTGCAGGCCATGAAAAAGAGTAACAAAGTACTTACTGAGTTTTCACAAGATTTCAAGGCTATCTGCAATCAACTTGCTATAATGGGATGCCCGGTTGATGACCTTGACAAGCTTCATTGGTAAGTATGTGGTCGTGGTTCCTCCTTTTTTTTTCAACTACTTAGTTATCACTATTACCTCTATAAGCTTTGTGTGGCCTGATCTATTTTGTAGTATTATGCTCTCTTCAGTTTTGCATGTAATAGATGTTTATAGGTTGTATTCCCCTATTGTATACTTCTCGTCTGAAGGATTAGCTTCTAATCTCTCTCTAGCCCTACCTAGAACTAATCCTCTTGGATCTTACATGATGCAAACACGGGCCAAATCAACACTCGGGCACTTCATACCTCATTGCTCTAAATTCCATTCTTATTTTGTCCTTGCTCACTATCCATGAGCCCAAAAGGTTCAAATCCAAAGCTAAGCACCATGGATGGATTGCCACCATGGAAGAAGAGGTTCGAGGCTAGATTTACAATCATACTTGAGATTTAATGCCCTGATCGCTTAATAAAAATATTGTGGGATTTTAACCCCCTCGTGAGCAATATGTATAATTTCAAATGAATAACATACACTAGCGATAAAGGATAAGTCAAACGTCAATAAATTAGCCAATAGGTTCGTTTAAGTAGAGATGAGATAGGAGAATCAAAAGGCTCATTGGGTTTGTTACGCCTCCACCAACGAGATTTCAAGCATGGTCATGTGGTAGCCAAACGTAGGCCTACAGTCCACGTCATTCTGCTCACAAGGCCAGTTGCTGATTTAGAATTTTGAGTGAACATGGGTGGACGTTAACCGTTGACCATCGATCATAATAAAGTATTAAAATTAAATATAATAATTATTTTGCTAAACATTGAACATAAATAATTTTGTTAAATTGCATTAAAACCACTAAAATAAAATAGTGGCAAGGTTTCCATAACCCAAAGGAAGGAGCATGTGTTCAAATCCTTTAAATTGCATTAAAACCACTAAAATAAAATATGCTACATTTGGTTTCATAATTCATCAAGTTTCATGATGGTTAAGCTTTCAATAACCTTGGTGAGAGATCGCAAGTTCGAATCCTCTCCCAATAGCATTTGTTTCGGTAAAAATTGAAAAGCTAGAAAAAATGCGCAATAAAAATGGTTGGATAGAAATTCGATCCCTAGACCTCTAGTTTGTAAGTGTATGCTCAAACCAACTAAACCACAAAGAGCTTTTGAAAATAAAGTAAAATACCAGTTACATAACCTAAAACTTTTAGCTCTTGTCAACAAAGAAAATGTTGCTGGCGGATCTAGCAGGCACGACCACAAGTGTTTGCCGGGTGCTAGGTCCGCCATTGCATAAGGTAACTTCAGCTAAACCCCTATGAAGGGCCAAACCCAGTTGCTAGAACCGATCTTATTTTGGGGAACTGAATCCCAATTGGAGGAGTGAAACTGTTGTGGGTTAGTGGAAGATCTTCCATAATCTTTGGTAAATGATTGATGTGACAATTCATGGCCACAGCGCCTCACCTAGATAAACAGGTCACGTCTAACTCTCGTATCATATTTTGAGCAACAAAATGGTATTAATATTAAAGCTTATTATTGATTGAAACCTATGACAATAGGCCTTTGCCATCTGAATGAGGCCATGTATATTTTCATCCAACGGTTGTTATTCATCGACTTTTACTATAAAAGCTCAACATTGTGTCATTCCAAAGTTAATGCATGTTTAGACTCTCAAACTATAACTTTGTTATCTCTTAGTTAGGCTCGTGTCTAGAGCAGCTCCCACATTCAAACACTTTTATCATCAACTCACTTGAACGTCGGAGTGCACGTGACCAACTCCATCACCATCGTAGGAAGCTACATGTGGCTAATGGTTTGTTTTAGTATGCAAGATTCTGCTTATGTAGATGCGGGAAGCCTTGGGATCTGTTAGCTACATGGGAGGTATAAAACTTGAGATCAACAAATTGACGTTGTCAGTAGGAAACCACACTATAACCACGAATATCCTTATAGAAAAATGCTACCGAAAAAGTTTTTTGACTTTCCTCTTGAAAAAGAAAATGTTTCGTTCTTGAGCAAAGAACAAGTGGAAGACTCATATACACCTTGTATACCATATTGTAACTCAAGTGGCAATAATTGGAGATAGGAGCATTTTAGGACTCATATACACCTTGTAAATATTCTATTTTGAAGAGAAAACCCTATTCATCATGAGTTTTAGCAATGATGGCACTCAAAGGGAAATGGATATCTCAGAAGAAGAGATGGTCTGGGCTAATGTTACCTACCATAGACCCCATCATCAACATTGATGAAGTGGTAAGACAAATGCAATGATAGAGAGGCATATGGAAACAATAGAGGTAAACATGAGGAGCATGGCGCAGTGTTTCGATGCAACAACTTCTAAGGCAAACGCATGGACATGAAGGCTATCAAAATTCCCATGACATGCCACAGTAAGAAGCTACCTAACAACATGAGGAAGACGTGCACAGCTGAACGACACATTTTCAAAGTCAAAAGGAGCATTCGCATAGGCAAAAGAGAGAAACAAGTCTCCCCGAAATAGAAGTAAAAATGGATACATCCACCAATTATAAACCAGTTGACTTGTGAATGAGATGCCATCAACAGAGGATAATTTCTCTCCTGGTTATGAGTAAGAGCAATAGCAAGAGTAAAGATCCCAAAGGTCCACAAGTGGATTTGATAGGGTAGGTCCATCAAAGTTTAGAAATACGCCCTAAAAATGACCTCTTACATCAATACAACACGACGATGTATAGGACCATGGGCTACAACAAGTCCCTTAGCCTAGAAAGAAATCAAGAAGGACATTCTCAACTGCCCAAATAATAAGTTAAGGACGAGGATTTAGATGGGCCATGCAGGTCCAATAAAATAGATGATGGTGATGATGATAGTCTTTCATTTTTCGCAAGAATTGAGGAATGCCCATGTGCCTAGTCACTTAGTACCATCTAAGATTCCTAAGTATGAAGGAAAATGTAATCTAGCAAAATATCTTAACAATTATAAGACTCATATGAGCTGAAACGAGCCTCGCCAGCATCTGCAGCTTTCCACATTATTCTTGTTGAAGCAGCCAGAATTTGGCATAGCTGGATACCTACAAAGAGAATCAAAAGTTGGCTTGATCTCAGAAAAGCCTTCTTGAATCAATACCTATTCAGTAAGGAGGGAGATACTTATATTCAATGCTTGCAGGATATGAGACAAAAAGTACGCAAAACCTTAAATATTTTCTTAACTTGTTTCATTGATGAAATAACCTATTGTGAACAAATCACTGATAGGGAAGCCTTGTCCGCCTTAAGAGGAGGTCTCAACACGAATACCCTTTTTTGGAGAGGTGTGCAAAATTGGGATCACATTACTTATGATGTATTGGTGGAATTGACGAAAAGTAAAATTTACAATGAAGAACTAATTAATCACTGCAACAAAACCTCTATGGGGCTTTTCCTCTTAGAAAAATAGAGACGAGGCCTTGTGTCTCATTTGGTGAATCAGCAACAAACCCAAAACAAGGTATATCATTCTCCCTACATTAAGGTAAGCACTAGTTATTGCCATCTTAACACTACACTTTCATTGGCTTACGAAAAAAGTTGAATCTAGTGTGCTAAGGCAAGCAACACACTCAAGAAGTAGTGGCAAAGGCCGAAGCAATGAGCTTAGAAATAAGCTATGTTGTACTTATCTTTGGCCTTTAGCCATAGTATAAGCGATTGGATGACTATGCCTCAACAAATATGATGAACTTATCCTCGTACCCCAATGAATATTACTATGGCCTACAAAGGGGTTCAACTTTTCCTATGCATGATCAACAACTTAGATGGGACGAAGCGAGGCGGCACTAGGGAAGATTCACCTAGACAAAGGAAAAAATGAAGAAAGAGAAAAACTCAGAAGCAGGCAATAGTAAAGAATAGATCCTACACCACACGTGGATAATGAACCTATTATAGAAATAGATAATATCATTGGTGGTCCACCTGTTGGATAAAAATCTAGAAACTCTTCAAGAAATTATGCTAGAGAAGCTATGGATCCCCTAATGACCAGCTATATAGTTAACAATTGTGATGCTCTGGCAGTGAAAGCCATTGTTATTTGAAATGGGTTGAAGCAAATGCTAGTTGTTAATGGAAGCTTCGTCAACATTTTATTAGGCATCACATTTGAAAAAATAGTGGTGAACCATGAACTCACACCAATGACTTCGCCTTTGTATGGATTTACTATCGAAAGCATTATACCGCGGGGAAAGATTACCCTTGCAGTGAAAAAGGGATATACTCCTTTTGATGTAGATATTTATACTCTATGAGATTGCATAGTGTATTTGGTGTTGTAATCATAACTAAATAAACTAACAATGCAATTCCTAAAATTTGATTGCACAACCAGTTTCTTGACTGGTGAGTCAATTTTTTTTCATTGACCTAGAATATTATAAAACCTCGCCTCTTCAAAGAATTTTGCCTTCAAATTCAGCCAGCTAAATACTAAAGAGATGAATATTGAAAACACGTCTAATTTATCTTTTCCTAGGTCACTTCTTCTATCTTATGATTCCTCTATAAAACATTCACCAACTATACGGTCTTACTTTGCGGATTTGTCCTGGTTCTAATTCATTATAATCCTAGATCTATTCCCAACTTCAAATTCAAAGTTTCTTTTATATTTGCCCGTAGTTTTTATGTACGTCTTAAATTATCTTTAGCTTTTCTTTAATTAGTTTCACTTCCTTGTAGTAATATGAATAAATTGAGGGACCCAAGAATTTTCTTTACTTTCTGCTACTTCATCCCTACAAATTTGACTTCTACATTTCCTTCTATACACTGCTTTGAAATGAGCTATTTCTATACTTGAATGATAACTATTATAAGCAAATTCCACTAAATATAGACAATTATCCCAATTTTCATTAAACTATAGCACACAAGTCATAGAATGTCTTTCGAAGTCTGTATATTTCTTTTTTATATGGAACATGGCGTTGCAACTGTATGAGAGGTTCATGCTGCCTTAATTCTTCGAGGAAGGCCGAACCACGTATTTTTAATATGGTATCATTAGATACTAAAATGATTGATGCTCTCGTAGAGGATGGACTCCTGAACAAGGTGACGACATCGTATGGTAGATGTTCCTAAAGAAAGGCTAGCCCTTGAAAATGGAATGATCCCTGAAGAATGGATGACTACTCTAGAAAAGGATGTTGATGATGAATTGGATCCTCGTATCAGAGAGTCTAACTCTCAAACATCTCCAATTGAAGAATTGGAAAACTTCTTAGTAGACCCTCAAGATCCTTCTAAGATGCTTCAGGTAGGAAATGGTCTAACCCTAGAGGCTAAGGAAAAGCTTAAAAACTTTCTACGTAGAAACTTGGATGTCTTTCCTTGAAGGCAGGAGGACATGGTGGACATCGACCACAAGGTTATCTTCTATCATCTTAAAATCGGTCCAAAATTTGTCCCATACAAACAGAAAAGGAAAGCCTTCAACTCAGAAAGATATGAGACATCGAAAGGGAAAGTAGAGAAGCTGATCGCTAATGGGTTCATCAAAGAGGCCGTATATCCAAAATGCGTTTCCTATCTAGTTCTAGTGAAGAAAAATAACGGCAATTATAGAGTATGCATAGATTTCTCCAATCTAAACTAAGAAAAATCTCTCTTTCCAATTATACACCTAGGCAGGGGTGATTACTATTTTTGGACAGGAGAAATGGAATAGTAACCCCCTTAGAGGGTTCATTGTATTCCTCAATGGCACGAGATGGTACATAGAACGAAATATATCCAATAAAAATCCTTTCTGTAGGTCCGTGGATCCTTATATCAAAAATAAGAATTGGCCAACTGGGCCCACCCAATTCGAGCAAGCTAAGAATGAGATATAACTAATGACAAAAGGGCATCTCTAAATAAATTTTGAAAGGAGGCTCTGAGCTCCGTATTTATTGAATGTTTATGAATAGTTATAAAGCCTGTGACCAGTGATCTGCTAATTGAAATTGTCCAAGAAGTAATAGCTTTATATCATTAAGAACATCAAAATAGTTCCTAATGTTGACCAATTCTTGTTCAGAAAGATCGCTGAAAGTTCGTGAAACCTCAAAATCATTTCCACCATCCTCAATTAGGTCAACTAGCATATTAGAGGGTTTGCCTACCTTGTTATGTATCCGTACCCTTGGTCGAAAACTTGTTGCTTGACAAAAAACCTCTTGGTTATACTCATACCATAATGGGATAACAGCCCTAAAAAGAAGCACATCAATATACAAAACTTCTATAGAAGTAGAAAAGGTGCTAGAAATATCATCTTTCAGACTAGAGCTCCCATAATCATAGTCACTAGATATACTCTAAGAATCGGTATAGGAAGACGTTGCTGAAAAGATGTTGAACGAGGATGAGGAAATAATATGCACTTGGACAAAAAAAATTCTTGAAAGAATTAAGGTGGCAAAGTAAAGGTTGGCAACTGGAATAATGATATATTTATAGATTTTGATATGACGTATAATTCATTAAAATATGATAATATTAATCATAACAATTTAAAAATCAATGGGTGGTTGATCAGATCCCAAGACGCCAAAAAAGTGCTCGTACTCCCCACATGCAAGGAAAGTGATGGGCCACTTGTCTGAAAAAATGCAAGTAAAAATCTATTATCGTACAAAAACTAATAATGGTTGAAAAATACTTTTCCCGATTCTTCTCGAACAAATCGAAAAAAAGTAACTTCAGGTGAAAGATTTCAAATAGGTTTGTAGAGCACAAACATAACCTAATTAAAGCTTTAGATTGAATATAACTAATAGAATTGTACTTGGGGGGGAAGACTTGTTGAACCTCAAAATACAATCTGTGAACCCAATCAGTAACTCATGGAGTATAACGCGGAGGTGAGAGGACTAAAATACAAAAGGCTCGCACAAACTTACGAACCATCTCTCTAATACATGCTGGCTACAGCCTGTCAAAAAAAAAAAAAAAAAGCAAATGAGGCAATGAATAAAGCTTGATTCTTAATTGAATCAATTACTATAAGAACCGATAAGGAGCTACCATTTGTTGTTATCTCAAAATGACTCAATTACCCTGACACTTGGAAGGAAATCCATAAATAACCCCTTATTTGAAAAGAAATGGATGCAATTCAAATATCTCCATCTTAAATAGTTATTTTCCCTCTTGCTCCTATTTGAGTGCTAAAACTAGTGAGTTTAGAAGGTAAAAATCATAGCTAGTTGAGTAGGATTTGTTGATCATACTTCTATCATCAACAATGGTTACTGATTGTATTAAAGGAAAACAAACAAAATACACTAAGAAGGGAGCCACAAGTGGTACTCATCTTCCTGAGATTATGTACACTAATGATAGACCATTTGGTGTTTCATCTATTGGTGGAGGAAAAAAATACTTATCACCTTTATCAATGATTTTACACGTTATGATTATATTAATCTATTAGCCAAAATCTCATTCGGAGATGTCCTAGAGATATTCTTACCTAAGTTCAAAAGCAATTAGATAAAAAAGTGAAACTGACAGATCACTTAGATGTGGAAATATTAGGGAAAGTACGATGAATAATGACAATGTCCACGTCCATTTTATAGATTCCTTAAGAATCATGGTATATCTGCTCAATTTACTAACAAGATATGCCACAATAAAATAGTGTAACAAAAAGGCTTAATTGTACATTTAAAAGTATGTTAAGTTGTTTGTCTGCATGTATTAAAGAACACCATGTACATCCCTTGTAAGGTAGTTCCAAAAACTCCATTTGAACTGTTGACCACTAGTTTATGACATCTGCACATTTGGGGTTTCTCGAGGGAAGTTAGAATCTAAATTCACATGAAAAGACTTTAGAATGATAAGTGTATTTTTCATTGGTTATCTACAATTCTAAATGTATAGTTTTTGTTACCCTGGTAAGCGTTCTTAAATTATTGAATCTAGAAATCCTAGGTTTATTGAAAAAGATGAAATTAGCGGGAGTGAATAGTCACATAAAGTAGTTATTCAAAAAGTAAGGGTACAGGTTCTTTTGCCTACAACTTCTAGCTTTGTTGTTTTCAAGATAGTTTTACAACCTAATAATGCTTAAGGATAACAATTAAAAGATCAAACACACAGTAATGAAAATGTCCCTCATGGATCAACAATAGTAGAACCATAAGGAATAACATTAAGAAGATCTCAAAGAGAAAAATAATTTTATCAAGTCGTTGGAAATGGTTGACATATTCAAGAGAATCAACATGTTATGATGTTTCAACGTCATTAGGAAGCCATGCTTCTATGAGATATAGGTTGGGGCCTGTTGGCCAACAAACTTAAAAGTAACGCCATATGACCTGCACCTACAAATGAACCCCTAAAACATGCTTGTCTATCAATACCTATAAGGGACGTGTCGAGAGCCACTGGTGTATCATCGCAAGACATTCTTTAGGCTTGTACTCTGGTGCTGTATGACCTGCACCCTGCAAAATAAAATCGCACATTCATTTCTTGAATTTTTTTTTTTTTTTATTTTTTACAAGTTTTTGTAGAAAAGAGAATAGTCAAACATTTCTTGCCTTCACTGTTACAAATGTGAGGTTGAATTCACTCTTCTTATTCTTCATTGTGTATCTACAAGGTTTAAAGTTTATTAAAATTATGAAAATATGATACAACACACACACATTGGAAAATGGAAACCAACCCCGCAACTTGGCCATTAACATGCTGTTGGGGATTGATTAAAAACCGAATGAAAAAGAAGGAATATCGAATGCTCGAAATTATACGTAATATAGTGCTGCTGCACTTTTTTATGATTGTAGAAAAGAAGATATTATATTGTAAATTTTTGTGACTTCGATACTTTTAATGGCTTGAGTTACATAGGTATTTATAGATAAGATTTAACATGTATCTAGCCTAACTCATGAACCAACATTGAATAGATACGTTTCTCCTCCTCTAGTACATTAATGGACAAATGCATGTATAATTATAATTCATGAATCTAGATAATAATTGCAAATTACGTTTCCAACACCCCCTCTTAATTTGCAATTTTGAGAATGTCTCTTGCCTTTTGAAATTTCTCGACATAGATTGCCTTAGTTAGAAAGTCTGCGGGTTGCTCATTTGTTTCAATGAATTCCAAGCTGATTTTACCATTACTCACCATATCTCAGATGAAATGATGTCGCAATTCAATGTGTTTTGTTCTCGAATGAAACACCGGATTTTTTGTCATGACTATCGTAGACATATTGTCACAATAAATTACTGTGGGCTGTTTTTGAACTTGTTTCAAATCTGCTAGTAATCGTCTCAACCAAATAGCTTCGTAAGTTGCATCTGTAACAGTAATATACTCAGCTTCCGTGGATGATAACGCTATTGTTTTTTGCTTCTTTGAACTCCATGAAACAATATTAGTTCCGAGACAAAATAAATAACCTGAAGTGCTTTTTCTATCATCCAACGAACCTCCCCAATCACTGTCTCTATATCCAATCAACTTGCTCTCATTTTCTTTTACATATTTGATGCCTATTTTCTTTGTTCCTTGCAAGTATCTCACGACTCTTTTAGCTGCTGCAAAATGAAGTTGACTTGGTTCATTCATGAACCTTGAGATCATGCTCACGGCTTGAACAATATCCGGCCTTGTGTTTGTGAGATAAATCAGTGAACCAACAAGACTCCTAAATAGTTTGCATCTATTTTTTTTGCTCCGTCATCTTTTCTCAACTTATCGTTCGCTGCCATAGGAGTTGAAATTGATTTGCAATTCTCCATATGAAATTTCTTCAGAAGATCTTTTGTGTATTTCTCTTGAGAAATAAAGATTTCTCCTTTGGACTGCTTCACTTGTATTCCAAGAAAATACTTCATGACCCCTAAATCAGTCATCTCAAATTTATTCATCATTTTTCGCTTGAAATTCTCAACTAACCTTATATTGGTGCTAGTGTAGATAAGATCATCTACGTAGATGCACACAATCAAGAAATCATGATCTTGCTTCTTCACATAGAGAGAGGGCTCATTAGGACTTCGATGAAATCCATTCTTGAGAAAATAGCCATCAATCTTGCTATTCCAAGTTCTTGGAGCTTGCTTAAGTCCGTAAAGTGCTTTCTTGAAGCGATACACTTTATCTTCTTTCCCTTTCACTCCAAATCCTTTAGGTTGTTGTACATAAACTTCTTCTTCAAGCTCTCCATTAAGGGAAGCTGATTTGACATCAAGTTGGAATGCCTGAAGCTCCAACTGCGCTACAAGAGCAAGAACAACCCTGATAGTTTCCATTCTAACAACCGGTGAGAACGTCTCATTGAAATCAATTCTCGGTTGTTGAGAATATCCCTTAACTACAAGCCTAGCCTTGTGGTTTTGTATGCTTCCATCTTCATTATACTTTGTTTTGAAAATCCATTTCAGTCCTATAACATCTTTGTGTTTCGGCATATCTACCAATTCCCAAGTTTTATTTTTTTCTATCATGGCAATCTCCTCTTGCATAGCTTTTCTCCATGTTTCTTCCTTCACTATGACTTCAAAACTTTGAGGTTCACAGGTAAAGAGAGCAAATTCAGATGTCTCAAGAATTTCTCTTAAGGATCGAGTCTTTTTAATCGGTGAATCGGAACTTGAACTTTCATCTCCAACCGGCGATCTTGGTGGGCGAGGATTTGGACTTTGAGGTGGACTAACATGACCGAGTTCATCCTCAAAATTTGATGCATTGTAGAACTCCTCTTGAGATATCAATTTGGACGAATTTCCTTCTCAACTCCATGATCCCATTTCATCAAAAATAACATCTCTTGAAACCACAAGCTTGCAAGTTATAGGATTGTAAAGGCGATAACCTTTTGACTCATCACTATAGCCAATGAAAATAAGCTTCTCACTTTTTTCATCAAATTTATCTCTATTTGGAGTAGAGATATGAGAATATGCAATGCTGCCAAAAATCTTCAAGTGATCAACTACGGGCTTTTTCTTGTGCCAAGCTTCAAACGGTGTTCGGTTTTGAACGGCCTTTATTGGGCATCGATTCAGAATATAAATAGTTGTGTGTATCGCTTCCGCCCAAAATATTTTGGGTAGACTTTTGCCGATCATCATGCTTCTAGCCATTTCAACAATGATGCGATTTTTTCGCTCGGCTACCCCGTTTTGTTGGGGGCTCCTCCGAATAGTGAGCTGCTTCTGAATACCATTATCTTTGCAATACTCTATAAATGGAGTGTAAATAAACTCTCCTCCATGATCTGTCCGAAGGGTTTTGATTTGATGACTAGATTGTTTTTCCGCTAGAGCTTTGAATTTGAGAAATGCGGAAAAAGCCTCAGACTTTTCATTTAGAAAATAAACCCACATCATCCTTGTATAGTCATCGACAAATAAAATAAAATACCTTTTGTTTCCAAGAGAGAGAGTCCTCGAAGGACCCCAAATATCCGTATGAATAACCTCCAAAGGTTCTCTAGCTCTCCAAGATGTTTTCGGAAAGGGAAGTCGATGCATTTTGCCATATATGCATCCTTCACAAACTTGAGTTTTTGCTTCAATTTCTGGGAGTCCAATCACTATATTCTTTTGCTTGAGAAGTTGTAGCCCTTTGATATTAAGATGTCCGTATCTCAAATGCCAAAGTTGAGATTGATCAAAATTTTCACTTGTGAAGGCCACCTTTTCTTGAAGAGGCATATTCATGGGAAACACCTTATTGGAGCTCATAGGAACTGTGGCGATGGTGGAATTGCTTTTCTTGTCAAATATTCTACATTTTCATCATTAAAAAAACAGAATATCCTTTGCGTAGCAGTTGTCCAATACTAAGGAGGTTACTAGTCAAATTAGGCACATAAAGAACATCACCAATGAGCTTTTTGTTACCTCCTTTAGTTTGAACAGCGATAGTTCCCTTTCCTTCAGTGCAATGTAACTTTCCATCACCAAGCTTCACTTCTGAATTGAAATTCTCATCAAGATCAATGAAAATTCTTTTATTTCCAGTCATGTGACTGCTGCAGCCACTGTCTAGGTACCACATATTTTTTGATTATTGTTGAGCCGTCATACAAGAGAAAAGCTGTTCATCTTCATCTTTGGAAAAGTTTGCTTCATCCTTCTCATCTTTGTTCTGGTAATAACAATCTCTTTGAGAGTGGTTAGGATTTCTACATCTCTTGCATTTGTAGAAGCAATTATTTGTTTCCTGATTTGATTTTCTGCAAATTTTGTGAAAAATATTTGCATTTCCAGCTTGACGATTTGGATTTCCGTCATAATTTTTTGATTGGTTGCCTTGTGCTCTTCCTTTTCCTCTTCCTCGAAATGATCCTCCTCGTCCTCGTGATGATTTTCCTCTTCCTTGGAAAGAACCTCCTCTTCCTTGGGAAGATACTCCTCTGCCTTCTTGCCGCTGTTTAGAATTTGAATTATAAAATTTCATTTTGGACTCAAATGCTTGCTGAAGTGGCTGATTTGAGAACCTGCCAATTCTTTCTTCATGTACTTGCAGGGAACTCATCAAATCGTTAAAAGTATATTTAGACAAATCTTTTGATTCTTCAATAGCGGCGACAATATAATCATATTTCGGGGGAAGGCTTCGAAGGACCTTTTGAACAACTTTTTTTTCTTCAATTGTGTCGCCAAGGCTTCTGATTTGATTTACTATTTCGGAAACTCGAGTTAGATAGAATTGCATAACTTCATTATCTTTTTTTGATAAATTGTCGAACTCCCTCCAAAGAGATTGAAGCTTTAGAGATGTCACCTTGTCATTGCCATGAAATCCCTCATTTAAGATATTCCAAGCTTGCTTGGCTCTTTTGACACCGTGAATTCGAGGATATATGGTTTTGCTTAATCCTTGTTGTATAATCTAAGAGCACTTGCATCTCTCCGTAAATTTTTCTTGTAATCTTTTTGTTGAGCCTCCGTTCATTCTTCTTCTTCTTCTTCATTATCATTAGGTTCCGGAAATCCATCTTCAACAACTTCCCACAAATCTTGCGAAATGAAGAGTGTCTCCATTTGACTACTCCAATAATCAAAATGATCTCCTTCAAATATGGGAACTTGTTTAGGAGTATAGGAAAACATGGATGTAGAAACATGATTTGCTGCCATGCTTTGAAGAGGGGAAATAAAATTTGAGATACGTATAGAGAACTAAGCTCTAATACCAAAAATTTGTTGGGGATTGATTAAAAACCGAATGAAAAAGAAGGAATATCGAATGCTCGAAATTATACGTAATATAGTGCTACTGCACTTTTTTATGATTGTAGAAGAGAAGATATTATATTGTAATTTTTTGTGACTTCGATACTTTTAATGGCTTGAGTTACATTGGTATTTATAGATAAGATTTAACATGTATCTAGCCTAACTCATGAACCAACATTGAATAGATACGTTTCTCCTCCTCTAGTACATTAATGGACAAATGCATGTATAATTATAATTCATGAATCTAGATAATAATTGCAAATTACGTTTCCAACACATGCCAAGGTCTCCAGTCATCATCAACAATCAGATTGAGATTGCGAATCCATTTTAAAGGACCCATGTAAGGTACAACCAGGTCATGATCACCACTAAAAGAAAATAAGCATAATTAGAAAACATAGATAAATTTACAATTTTGTTTAGTTACGTTTGTCGTTTAATGATCTACCATGAAATATAAGCCAGTAAATATATTTTAGCTGATGGATAAGACTAAATTTATAACAATTTGAGTCATAAACTTATATGACTTGCTTGTATATTAAAACATTATATCCTTTATTGCTGAAATTTTCATGATAATGAAGAATACTTTCTTGATTCACTTCATAAGATATGCTGTGGTTACATCTCGTCCAGTCTCCAATTGTCCCCTGATGATCAAAAAAACGTGATTACCCTAAATTTTTTTCATAAAATATATGATCTTGTTTTAGTTGAAAGCTAGCACATGGTAAAGCATACTGAATCCTTAATTTTTTTTATTTAACATACCTTTCTAATATGAAGGGCTTCTTGGACAGTCAAATCATTTGCCCAAACATAACATGATTCATAAACTTGACTCTGTAGAAAAGAAATCTGTTCTTGAGAAGCATGCTTGCCAGAGATTTAGAAAAAATGGTAAATATTGCTATAAGCTTCTTTTCTACCAAAGGTAGTTAAAATTTCTCTCTTTACTGAAAAATTAAGTATTAACTTATTTTCTAGAAAAATAAATTTTAAGCCAACTTGTATATAGAGTGAGAGAGGATTAATTAAGTTACGCGACACCGCAGTCGATCTTGTTTGGATACTTTGGGGGCGAGGTGATCAACTGAACCGTCTTCCGAAATGTTAGATCCCATCCAAGATTATCTGTTCTTGGTGCTGTGGATTTACATTTTGGTTCCAATATCTGACCTTCATTTATTAGTTTAAGCACTGCGATAGATCATGAATTTTTTAGTGATATGACATATATAATTAATTTCAAAGGAAAAGAAAAACAAAATAAGATAAAATGCTACCTCTTTGATAGGTTGAAGGGCTAAAAGGCATTGCACATTATTTGGATCAGGATTGTCATATTTCCCACCACAGCTAACTTTTGCTAGCTGAAATTTCGCCATGTAATTACACGAAAATAATATGCAAAATGCTACATTTGATCACCAAAATAATTAAATAAAAAAGATTACCTCAAAATATTCATCGGATATAAGTGCCATGCGGTGAGCAATTGGAACTCATTCATTATAATCAATGTTCGGATCCGTTAATCCATTTCCAACAATGTATCCCTATTTTGATTTCAAAGTACTCTACCGTCAACACAAAAAATGTTATAGTATTGAAAAATAAATGAGTTAGTGAGGGCTAAACAATACTTGGAAGGACATTCGTGACTGCAATCCTGCTTCGTTACCTGCATCAGTAACAACTTAATCAAGCTTTGTTGGATCACAAGAAGAAATTGAATGAAATCTTGTAAGCTTCTTTTTTTCTTGAATACTACCTAGTAGTATTTCCATGGCAACCATGGGAACAAGTTTGCCTCCATAGGATTCACCCGCAACATATAGACGATTTTTGCTAACCACTATAGTATTATCAATATACTGTTAGTTCACTAATCAAACAAAAAAACGGTGGCAAAGTCCATGCAGTTAGGAATGTGTGTGGACTACTAAGTTCCACATCAAACTTTATTTCTATTTACTTCAATTTTAGCTTAGCAAGATCATGTATGATAGATAATGTTGACCTACCTTCCTAAGAAATGTGTAATTATCTTTTGCTGATTTTTTGTCTGAGGAAGAGTAACCTTTTGATATGTTTGCATATGAAAATCCGGTACCAACAGGCCAATCAATGAATATGATACTGGCAACCTGAAAACCATATAACTATATTATAAAGATAGAAAGCTATTGAAGACATACATACATGACTTGAATCGTGCAAGAATAGAGAGGTATTTATACCTTGGTCCATGAATGTGGATTTGGGAGAATTGATGGTAAGCTTCCATCAAAATCTGCAACATCAAAATAAATTGGACCTGTGCACAAGCACACTAGTAGGTGTGAGAATAATTAAAGTTTTATTATAAACTAAAAATCAAAAGAATAATATTTTTTTTTCGATCTCTGGATATTTTGCTCGTTGTATATACCAATTTCTAGTAGGGAAATTATTTTTTTGAGAATAGTGTGTAAACCGTTGGACAAATTAAATAATTTAAAGAGTAATTCAGTCTTCGATGAAATAAACGTATATATCAAAATGTAACATCAACCTTCTGCCGTGAAAGCAAACATGTGAACAGCCAGTTGATGAACAAGATGACATTAAACGGATATATCAAAAGTTGGGCCTTAGTAACTAAAAATTGTAGATTATTCAAAGACATTATATGAAAATTAGTATTGTCGGTTTAAGGAACATTAATTAGTACAAACAGCTTTATTGATTGATGTATTCCGCTTCAGAAAATAAGGCATATAATTTTTACTACTATTTTTTCTCTGAGTAATAGTGTACAACATTAGTAACTGTTGGATTAGTCAATTGGGAGAGGTTAGTAATGGAGATAAATGTGTGATTTCTATCATGTACCTTCATCACATTATAGCATGTTTTAGTGAAGAACTAGAGATGAGGGTTTAATAAGATCAGACAAGTGTATTTTATGCACTTATCTAAGTCACTAAACAAGGAAGATTATGGTTTAATCTTGTCTATGTATTATTTGTTCAGGTAAAACTTGATATTAGAAGTGATTATGACATAAGGAATGAAAATCGAGCTAAAAGGATGGATTCAATACATAATTCAGAGATTGAGGATCAGTTGTATTTTGAATGGAAGATCGAGGAACTTAGTTACAATTATAAGGGACGAGAGCTACACAAGGGATAGAAAACAGGGACTAAAATGCACTCGGTCAAAAATTGAAGGTGTACGATCAGTCACCATAAAGATTACAAAGCATGTTAGAAGAAAAGTCAAGAGCAATGATTGTTCTATGCGATTGCAAAGCTTAGAATGCCATCGCTTAGAACGATATCATGATACTAAAATTTGGAATTTTTTATTTTTTATTTTTTTTCCAATTTCTGCTTCTGTGTAATCTTCGAAAGTGACTTTGGCCAAAATTTAACCTACTTAAAGCCTCAAATAAGGATTCCATCATACTTTTACTTTGAGAACAACTCTTGCAACTATTGAAGGCAATTAACATAAAAATTTTGAAGATTCGAGCCTTGGAGTCAAAGATCAAAAGCAAAAAATAGATTTTCCATCTTTCTCTTGTATTTATACATGTTGAGTGATTTCATAACACTTCTTGTAATTCTATTATAAACATGCTAGGCTTCATTGCCTTGGGATGAAGATGAAAACTATTATTTGAGTATTTTCAATTCAATAACCATTTATTTAGTGAATTCGTGTTCTTGATCTGTTGTTGCATGCATTATTGAATTACTTGAATGCTAGAGCATCATCTATGTAATTAGTTGCTTGTGTTTCCAGGGGTTCCTAATAAATCTAGAACATTACATTGTAAACATACAAATTAATTGATGTTAGATAATTATGGCTTGTGCAACTATACAGGTAATCGTGTAATTAAATGCATTACTTTGCATATGAATTCGGGATAGGGTCTTGCTTAGAAAATGATTGACTCACCATGTGGAATAAGTAGTTGAATATAATTAAACTATCGACTATGAAGGATATACAGATTATACTAGATAACATATTTCGAGAATTGAAAATAGGATAATAATAGATTAATTCGGAATTCCAACAATTCAATCTTATATTTAGTTCATAACTTTTTAGATAATTACTAGGATAATTAGAAATAAACAATTAAACAATTTGTTACAGTTACATTCGAATTTTGTGACGGGTAAATATGATTCAATTGAAAGTATTCATCGTGGGAAGACACTTTTACCCACACACTTGTGAAATTTCACCGGATAAGTTTTTGGCATCATTATGAGGGAATAAAGTTTTTAAACTGAATTTATAGATTCATAACTATATTCAATAATTTATTAATTCTTTTGGTTGCCGAGCATACACCTGATTTATAACTTGGTTCATGCACTCTTTTTAGGTATTTCTCTACAGTATTTGCAAGATTATGATGAACTCGTGCATCTAATGTTAGATCTAAAGAACCTATAGGCAAAGCATAATAGAACAGAGGTTGGCAATGGAAAGAGAGAGAGAATTAGAGGTGGCCAGGTGGCCAACAATGAGATTCCAACTATACCACTAGTTATAGAGGTTGTCAATGAAGACGACACGTGGGTTGGGGACTATTTGATCCCCGTTCCAACAACCAATTGATAAGTATCAGTTACCCTGACTTCTAACAAGAATATTTTCATCTTCGACCAGATGTCATCAATATATTCCAAAATCCTTAAACTATTTGAAAATCCATACAATCATAAATAGGGATTCTTGGAAATATGTAAAGTCAATAACCGTAAACGAATGTCAATGGATGTCTTCCAAACGCGTCTATTTGTCCACGCATTAAAGGATAGCACACATTATTGATATTGCCTCCCAAAGGCAATATCAATATTCATAATTGCAAAACGGGGTATGATAATGAAAGTGTTCGCAATTTGACTAATAGCACCAAAAAAGTCAACGTTTAGACATCTCAATTAGATATTTTGCACATATATCTCAGTGCACATAGAATGCTCTACAAATTTATGCATGACATATAATCTTGTTTGCATGCAATGACATTTAATCATGACATGTAGCACAATATCGCATATCCCGATATCACCAAGTGACTCGACAAATATACTCTATACTAAAGTACCTAGTACCACTGGTATCAAATTATCAAAGTCATGTAGTATTAAGTAACACAAAATATCAAGTAATAGATGCCACATTAAAGTACATATTAAAGGTCTAGCTCATCCATATTTCATACTAATTATCCATTAGAAATCCCTAGTGACCAAGAACTATCCTATATATCAACAATTAGGGTTAAATATCATTTAGAGAGAGAGAGAGAGAGTTTTAGCGTGCGGGGGCCAACACAACTGCCTCCAGTATTGATCAAATATCGGGATTTCATGTTCTGTATGTTATGCAGAGGATTCCTACTATCTTTGTACTATTTTTGCTAAACTCTCGGTATTAAAATGAATTTAGGAAAACTTCCCATTGCGTTTCCTAGCCTAATTTTTTTTTTCCAAGCATGAATTTTAATTTTGTACATGTATATCACATGTTTGTACTGACATAGTCTCACCCGAAGCTCGTAACATGTGCCCTGGTTGATTCTCATTGTACCGTGGAGCGTTTCTACTATTTTTACCCAATCAAGTTATAGAAAAGCTTATAGCTTTGTTACCTTCAGCAAATTGCTTGCTAATACTCAACTTATTCTTTGTTTTCTGTTAACTTACACAATGGATTTCTAAAGGATTTATGTTTCCAAATGAAACACTTATTTATAAACATTTTTATATTCGATATACCTCCTAACTATTGAAAATAACATAAATCCCCTGTTTGAAACCTTTTGTGTGAAAACCCCCCGGCAATCAAGATCACTATTAAAAAAGTAAAAAATGACAAAATTAAAAAAGAATAATTGCAATTTCAATACCTAAACTTTTTATTTTTTTGTAAATTAAATTCAATTTTTTTTATATGTACCACCTACAATCCCAAATCTTCCATGCCCTCACCCAAACAAAAGGACCAAAAAACCTAAAAAGGTTATCGCCTTCGAATAATAATGACAGATATTCATCCTCTCTCAAAGATGATCAGTAGTGCATCATCTTCCTAGAGTTATCTATGCTCTATTCTACCAGAGGCCTCTCTCTTGAAGCCAACCAAGTCGTCTCTCTTGTGCTCCAAATCAAACATAAAAGGGTTTTGTTCTATAATTTTCTTTCATTCTTTTTTTCCCCCTTCTTCTGTTTGTGGTTTTTCCCCCTATGAAACGTAGTAAAAATTATTCCTTTTAGTTCAAGATTTGATTCGAGGTATTAAAGTAATAACATTGAGATAAATAATGTGTGTGTGTGTCTATATATATATATATTTGAATTCGTATGTCTGGTGTATTAGGAAAAACGTGGGTCGAGTTTGGCTTTACAACAAAATGAAATTGAGAAATTGTAGCTAAAAATGGACCCAAGTATTTATGTGGTTCCCCCAATTTAAACTACATTTGGGCAAGGTTAGATCCAGTCTTTGGGACAGGAACTCAGTTTAATATATACATAGCCATCTGAAGTGCTTTAGCCCACAAGGATCTAGGAAGATTAGAGCTACTAAGCATGCTCCGCACCATGTCCAATAATGTTCAATTTCTTCTTTCTGCTACATCATTCTGGCCTTGTGAACCAGGCATGGTGTATTACAAAACTATCCCATTTTCTTGAAGAAATTTTGCAAACAGACCATAGCCTTGTCCATCTTCTGTGTATCTATTATAATATTCTCCACCTCTATTTGATCTCACGATCTTAATCTACTTTCCGCATTGTTTCTTTACTTTAGCCTTAAAAATCTTAAATACATCTAATGCTTCGCTCTTGTTATGAAGCAAGTAGAAATAAATGTATCTTGAGTAGTCATCTATAAAAAAGATGAAGCATCTCTAACCATGTCAATCCATGTCTGGACTACATATATCAGTATATATGATCTCTAATATGTTCAAACTACATTGGCACCTTTCTTTGACTTGTTGGTCTGCTTTCACTTAATGCAGTCTACACAAGTTTTAAAATCAGTAAAATCAAGAGCATTAAGTACCCCATCATTCATTAATCTCTTAATCCACTCTATGGAGATATGTCACAATCTCCGATGTCATAACTTAGAGGAATCCTCATTCATATCATTTAATACCAGTGTGAACATGCATAGCATTATAAGTGGTGTTATTTTGCAACTTCATCATATCGTTCATAAAGAGCAACTTCATTTGGAGTGCTAGTCGTAGTAATTGCAAGTGGTTCGTCTTTCCTTATTTTATAGTCAATGTCCATTCACCCTAGACTGAGCAAAATTCTCTCCTTCCATACTTTATAATTATTACCCTTACGTTCGGGAATATCACAACGGATATCAGGAAAATTTGCAGGTTGACTAGCTGCATAAATTTAATTTACTTATGTAAGACTGAGACTTTTAAATTTCATGCTTTATCAATGTAAATCATGTTTAAATTCGAATCCATTGATATAAAAATTGTCTGTGGGCTAAATTTTTAATTCATGTAGATTTTTTTAATATTAATTGATAGAATTATCAAATTATGTACTTAATTCATAATTGGTGGGTATATTATGATCATAATTTGATATTCTACCCTAAACTCCATGATAAGACTATCAAATTATATCCTAATCCATAATTCCTGTTGGTATATTATGAAAAAAGATAACATGGCATCTTATCCTAATTAATTATATAAATATAATAAAAATTCCTATGGGATAAAATTTATCATATTAAGTATAATTAATTACTATTTTCAACTCTTTATGTGATCCTAAACAAAGCTACTCCCTAATTAATCAAAATTATATAGATCAATAGATGTTAAAAAAAAATTATGAATAAACGATTAACTTAAAATGAGAATAAGTCTAATTGAATAAAACCTTCTCATAATCATTATAAATTGCATAAAAAATTTAAATATAATAAATATATGCAAACTAAATATGAGCACAATTCACAATTAATACAACATAAATTCCATATATTATAAATAATTGAAATATACAAAATTGAAATAAATGCCCAACAATTAGTTCTAAAAAATGGACCAATATTCAATTACATATCTTTTCCAATGGCCCAACGAACAATCAATAAACAATTTTAATTGCCTAGCAAAATGGCCCAATACAAATGTTTATAGTTTTCAAACAACCTCATAATGGCCCAATAATTGATTCTGAAAAATGGCCCAAAAGAAATGGTTATCCTTTAAAATGGGTCCATATACACTGACCCAATAACTAATTGTAAGTGAATTTGTTTAGAAAACTGAAAAATCCTCATATGTATTTCAAAGGCCCAATAACAGATTAGATGCCTTTTGTATTACCCAAATAATCCAATTAAAACATCCTTCCAATTGGCCTAGTGAGTAAACTAAAGGGAAAAATTCATATGTCATGTGTATTGTTTACACCAATTCACAAATCAGGTACAAAAGTTTAAAAATTTAAAATTCAGGTTTCTGTATAATTAATTGAAAATATTTATTAATTAAATATAGTAAAGTTACAGTTACATGATTAATGGTCACATATCATCGAATTAATTGGTTACAGATTATTTATATGTCACAAATTAAAATTTTTGCACGTCACAAATCACGAATTTACATGTCACAAAGTATTTCATTGGTCACAGATCAAAAAAATTACAAGTCACAGGGTCATATATGTTCAAATTTATTGGTCACATATTCTAAATAGTTTGTCACATGCACCAAATATCCCCACCATCAATCATTATCTAGCACTAATCTTGGTCACAAATCACCACCAAGTAATTGCGCTTCCACCACACCATCGATTGCACTGTATCAACACCGTCAACAAAACGAAGACCAATTCAGCAAAAAAAACCACCACCACCAATTCAAATTGTGTATATTTAACACCACCACCAATAAGATCAGATCAACACCACCCATATCCCACGCTAATCCATCCACAACCACCGCCACCACTTCCACGACCATTACTACCACCTTACCACTGCCAACCAACATCACAACCACCATCACCCAAAACCAACAACAAGCAGCCACCGCTATGGCAAATCATTAATTGCGGATTGGAAAAGAGAAAGAAATAACACATTAACACCAAAAAAAACCCCTAATCCACTCCCCACGACGACACCAATCACCATCTACCTTCATTTGCACCGATCGCCCTAGCAGTAGTCATCGAATCAACAGCAGGCGCTGCCACCACAAAGCCCTAAACCACTGCACCCGACGCCGCCACTACTGAAACACAGCAATGGAAAAATTACCACAGAACTCACATTCGCGAGTCCAAGAGAAAAAGGCAACCGCACCGAAGAGGAGGTTTTACTAGCCACTGTGGCGACCGACGATGAATGACGATTGGAGGCCATGGAGTTAGAGAGAGAGAGAGAGAAGAGATTAGTGAGAGAATGAAGACTAGAAGCGTGATGAAAATATTAGGGTTGGGGAATTAAATTTAAATATTTAATATTTAATTATTATCTCAAAACCTGATTTTTGAACAATGAAACTTGGTCACTGATTTTTGAACTGTGAACTTTAAAGATCTAGAATTAGGCAATTTCCACTAAACTAAAACTAATGATTTTCAAATGGGCCAAGAATTAATGGCCCATTAAAGGGCATCTTATTCAATTGGCTCCTACACATAAAATTCATCTCTGTACGTGAATCAAAACCAGAGAACGTCTTCAATCTCCCGTTTCTGAAATTCCTCAAGTTAAACATTCTCTCCATCAAAACTCAAGTTTAAAACCACATAGAGGCTCTAAGATCGATTTTATGGAGAGATTAGAATTTATTTTTCAAAAAATAAATTGGTTAGAGAAGACAGTTTTTAACAAATTAATGGCAAAACACCAAGGCAAAGGTAATCTGAAGATCTGATACCAAATGTAAGATTGAAACTCGATCCTAAACACTTATGCGGAAACAATTGGATCGAGAAATAAAAAATATTGTGGATCGAAAATCGTACCTCTGGCCATTGATGTGTTCCAAAAAGCTTCTTGCTCCAGGTAATGATTCTTCTAAGCTCTCAACTCACTATATTTGATGGTGTTAACTGTATTTCGGGGTGTGTTGAGCTTGGGGACCAATACGAGATTTATAGCTGAGTTACCATCAAACTCTCTATGGCTATTCCTTCATTGTCACCAAAAAATTAGGACAAGAAATGGGCATAGATTGCTCCAGAGAAAAAGGTTGGCGAGATTGGTTCAATGTGAACCATTAATCTTGGAATTTTCAATTTTGTTCACGAAGGATTTGCCAATCTCTGAACTGGAAATTCCAAATAATAAAATCAAACAATCCCTTTACCCCAAGATCCATGGAAAAAGTTGATGTCTATCCAAAAGCGATCTTTGTAGAAAGGTAGGCTGTCACAATAGAATGATAGAGTAGAGTGGGTTGCTTACTTGGCCACAACAAACCATGGCCAATTGGGTAAGTACTCAGTTAGTTATCAGATCATCCAAGAATGGGAATAGGACCTCAAGCCCTTCTCTATCAATTCCAACCTTTCGCCCGATCACTAACTTATCTTTTGCAATAATCCCAAACTTCAATAAATGCAATAGAGCACATTGTGGTAGATGTCAATTCAGTTAGAAAATATGCTATGTCTACATGAAACCAAAACATATAAAAAGTGAATTGCCCGTTAAACCAACCATCCATAATCCATCAATGTATATATTGTCGCTGAAGATTAATCAGGAGTAAAGGATACTGACAATGTCAGGTATTTAAATTGTAAGGAGAATTCATCATTAGTAAAGGATATAGACCTGTTGTCAAGTAATTGAATAGTCGACCATAGACGGACTATTATGCTTTAATTTTCATTCTATTGCATTGCTTCATGGATCCAATCCTTTAAGTTATTCTATGATATCTAGATTTGAGAATATGAGATGAGGGAATCATATCTACTATTTATACGAATTTCAAGGATGAAATTCATAGGAGAGAGTTTGTATCACCGGCCAAGTCTGTCTATTAAATAATTTATTTATTTAGCTAATTCAAATTTAAAATGATTTTTCAGTATCTAACCACATATATTTTTTAGATGATTAGTTAATATGGTTGTTCATTAAAATCTATCAACCTAAGGCAACTTAGGTCCTTAATTGATTAACAAGTGACATAAATTAAGCCCTTGATTGATTTCCATTATTTCCAAAATACATTTTTCTCTTTTTTCAACCACACATTCTTCAATAAAATAATATTGCACACAAAATAAAAATTTTTCCTTATTTTTTAACCACACATTCTCTATCAATCTACTATTTCAAAATGTATTCTTAGACAAAATGGTGCTCAAACAAGCTCTAACTAAGTTAAAAATTCAGAATCCAGAAAAATCTAAATAAGTAATCTAGAAGTGGAGATATTGATGAATAGTTTTTCAAACTGTTTAATCACCGCGTGGTATTGACACTTTCTAGAGGACACACACATAGAAGAACGTGAATCCAAGAATAACGTTCTTTTGGTTCTTTTGGATGAAATTAGGTGAAACATTTTCAGCTCATATGCTCCAGATAACTGCACTAAACCTACTCAAGAAGAAGTCATGCCTCTATCACCCATGGTGCCCACACGAAATGGAAGACAAATGGAGGTTTCATTGGCCAAGCCCATTGACTTCACAATCTCGAAGGTGACAGAGGATTAAGTTACAACTATTTAATCACTGCGTGGTATTGAGACTAAAGTGGAGGGACATAATATAGGAGAAGCATTGAATGAACAATTGGAACTTTCAATCAACCAAGAAAATCCCACGTTTGATGTAGTGGGAGAACCATTCGACCTCCTTCTACATAGTTGCTATATGGAGAGTCTTTGGAGGCAGTCCCCATTGTACAAAAGAAGGATCTCATTTTGTATGAAGAATCTAAGGAGGATTACACACTTACCATTAGAAGAGTCCCAAAGGTTCAAATTAAAGTTCATATACACTAACTCATGTCTAGAAACTTGTAAATCTCCTCATTAGGTTAAAACTCATAGGGAGAAAATGGGTCTACAAGAGGAAAAGAGGGAACGATAGAATGGTAATGCCATTTAAAGCAAGACTATTGACCAAGGGTTTTATCCAATTAGGAGCTCTAGATTATCGGAGACATTCTTACTTGTTGTCATGCTTAAGTCTGTAAGAATCTTCTTATCAACTATAGTTCATTTTCATAAGCATATTAAGGACAACAAGGTGATATTTTTAGTGTTGTAAGTCGATAACATCCTATTTAGGAATGATATTATATCACTGACAAATTGGTTGGTATAGCCAAAATGACATAAAGAACTTGGGTGATGCCAATTATGTTCTAGTTATCCAGATCCTTCAAGATCGGAAGAATAGGAAAGTTGCTCGCTCTTGAGCTTAATACACATACATGATAGTGGTGAGGTAACATTCCCCCCCGCCCCAAAAAAAAAATAATAATAAAAATAAATGGAATGCTTTTTAGACATAGAATATACATTTCATAGAAGCATTTTCTTAGAACTTATAATGAAGAAGGTTCATCTTGTCTCTCTTGTAGGAAGCCTCATGTATACTATGTTGTGCACAACACAATAAACTTGCTAATTTGTTGGGATTGTTAGTAAATATCAGTCAAATCAAGGATTGGAGCCCTGGAAAACTCATAGGCATATACTCAAGTATCTTCAATAAACTAGAGATCATATGATAGTTTTTTCCGCTCAATAATTAGCCCTTACGAATTATACTGATTTTAATTTTCAAGCTAATAGGACTCTTAAAAGTCTAAATCAGGATCAATGTTCAGAATTGGTTGGCAGTTTCATCGTTTGAGGGAGTATTGAGCAATATTGTATTGCTAATTTCATTATGGAAGAAGAGTACATGGAAGCTAGTGAAGCGGCCAAGGAAGTGGTATGGCTTAGGAAGATCTTGCTAGACCTTGAAATAGTTTCTTCTACATCACAGCTTATTACCTTGTACTTTAATAACAATGGAGTATTGACAAATGTGAAAGAACCCTGAAGCTATCAATGTGGATGACAATTTGAACGAAAGTATCACCTTGTTAGAGAAATCAATCAGTGGAGAGAAGTGGTAGTGTGCAAGATAGCTCTTGCAGAAAATTTTGCTAATCCCTTTACTGAGAGCTTACTAGTTAGAACTTGAGGGGCATATTGAGAATATGAGTGCTTTACGTATTTATTAGATATGTTTTTCTCGTTACGTAAATTTGTATGTACTTATGATATATTTAAAATAAAACGTTAATTGATTTTTTGATAAAGCTGTTGCATTAATTTGAGCTTGTAGCTCTTCTAATTATTTTGATATTATAAATCGAGTGCTTAAGTTGTAAGTAGCGAAGTATTCAATTTATTATTCGATGAATATTGGATTAGATCGGGTAAAATACATTTGTGATATTGACCACACATACAATTTCCTTTCACTATCGTACACATGACCTCAAGCCTGAAACGATAATGAACTTCATTTATTTACTTGAAATTCTTTGAGGTCTCTATGAGTTAGATCAAATTTTTGGTTACTATCTCGATGCCTTGATAAATTAGACCAAACTAATTGGAACATATTAACAATATGGAATTTATCACCTTTTCAACACGAACGATCATGACAGCAATGAATTTTCTAGTTGATAATTAAATTTGAGCTCAATAATTCGACATTGGTTGTTAAATTAATATTATGATGTGATCACATGGAGCTTCCAAATGAAAATAAGTTTGAGGATTTATTTATATTTGGAAAGTGGCATTTTTTATCATTTTAATCTTATTCTAAATATTCGAAATAGTCGTCAACACGAAAAATATGTAAAGATGATAATTCAGATAATATAATTATTGATTATATTGCTTCATCAATTGAGATTAGACTAGAAATCTCATTTTTTAGTGAATAGAATGAGATTAATAAATAATTTTGATCAATCAAGAGTTGATCAATCAAGCAGCCACATGTGGTGGATGGTCACATTGCCATGTGACACATTTGGGGTAATGTGCCCTCTGTGTATATGGAAAGATAAACTTTGAATCAAAAGAAAGGAAATTCATTTTCTATTTTTGAAATTTTTTTGTATTCAAATTAAGTCATATATTTTTTATAAATTTCAATCTTAAGAACAATTTAAAGGGATTTGTAAAGCACGCTATATGTTTATTTATTTAATAAACACTTATTTTATGTGCGTATATATAGACAAATAAAACATATACACACATATTTATAGAGAGTGATTACCAATTTCATAGACGAGAGGGGATAAGCCAGAGCAACCAGGTCCACCAGTAATCCAAAATAAAAGAGGGTCTGTTTTAGGATTATTTTCCGACTCAACGAAATAGTAGAATAGCTGCACTTCATCATTTTCCCCCACACCAATGTATCTTTTCAATCATTCAAACAAAAATTCTAAAACTATTTACAAAGAATTCAGTTTCTTGAATTTACTTTATGTTTGATAACAGAATGAACTCAACACTGCTAAACATGAAAAGAAATTAAATAGTAATGAATAACGAAATAAAGATTGAAAGAACTGACCCGGTTTCAAGTTTAAAGGGCAGAGTACCCGAGTAACCTGGAAGAGTTTTGATGATGGACTGTGATGTTCCATTGTTGAAGAGTAGCAGAAGAAGAAGTGCGGGCAACCCTATCCAATTCATTATATTCACACCCATAAATTAATTAAACTGAGGAAAAATATAGTTTAATTTGTTTTCTAAAGAGAATTTGTAAGGACTGGGATTTGAAATTGATGGCAGAGTGGCTGAAGAACGCGGACAAGTTGGCTGCCTATTCTGATATTTTTGTATATGAATAGACAGAAACCATTCTCGTTACCTGATTAATATTTTGTGACGAAGGTCTTCAAAAACACATATTTATCACGAGTTTTATATGTGCGATACAAGACAAAAAAGTTGAATAGACCATTCACGTTACTATCAAATAATTATCACAAAAGTACCCCGTCATAAAAATAAAATAAAATAAAACAAAACAAAAATATATAAAAATAATATCACAAAAGCCTTGAAAAAACAAATTTTTTATAAGTGATGGCAACTAATATTTTTGTACTCAAATTAAATACAAATTTCAGTACTCTATATATATAATTTTTTTCCCCCTTATGTACCATCTACATCATTATATCATTTAGATAGGACATGCTCAGACGGAGGGGCCCCATGTATATAGATGTGACATTGACTATTCAATGGTATTTGATTTATTAAACTAAACATCTTCGAAAACCTCGTCTTGGATTTGAATTGGGTCCAATTCACTATACCCACTCGGCCCATTTCCATTTTTCTATATATATGGGTTCACTTCACACTTATAGTATCTTCATTCTAACCTTAGCCAAACCCCTCTTTCGTCTTTTGCACCCACTCTTCTTTTGTCCAACAGTTGACTTGACCGTCTGATTGCAAATTACTATAGAACATTTTCTTGATTGGTAGCTTTTGCCTTCTAAAGCATTGTGTAGGTGACATCCACATAGAGGAAACGTGTCAAAGATTTGTTTGCACATTTTCTAAGGTCGACAAATTGGCGTCGTCCGTGAAAAATTGGTAGATTAACCATGTTTCCATCACATCTAAAAGGCCAACCTGAGATGGATTTTTTCAGGTAATTTGTTCTACCCAAAAACAACAAGGACAACAATCGTCATTTCTTCAATAAAACATAGAGGTCGACCAACAAGACAGAACACTAAGAGGATGAACTTTTGGTCTTGGTTCTCAAGAAAAAAAAAAAAAAAGGAATGTCAGTTGATCAACTTGGATAGGAGGAAAAAAGGGAAAAAAATCCCAAATTTGACTTTCTATCACTCAACTGATTGCAACTAAGCTCTACCTCCACTAGCTGCAATATATTTGAAACAATCTCACCAATCTTCTACCTCCCATCATGGTTGAAAGCTCCAAAATCCACCACCAATCAGATATGTAAAATAACTGTTGAAGCAGATATAGAAGAGAAGAAATAAGTTGAATTTCTTGGTCTTTAGGTATTGCCGAGACCTCCCGCCTCTGAAGATCCTCAATTCCATGAATGGGTCACTTCAGTAAGTTTTGTAGAATTCTAATCAATCCTTAATTCATGTTTCTATGAAAATGATTTAATCCATGAATCTATGTGCAACTTGGTTGATGAAATGTTGCAACCTTCCGTGGCGCATTACGTTCTCCGACAACCATTGACCGTCGCCACTCGACAATAGAACCAATGGACCACAGTGAATTGTTCTTTCTATGTCTATTGTGCCTGCATTAAATGTTAATAAATAGGACAGTGATGCTGCTTGTTCAGATTAAAATCGGTGGTCATTACAGCTGTATCGCAAACTTTGCAATGAAATCAATAAAAGGGTTATGCTACAGGAACTGCAGGAATGACCTCTAGAATGATCGTACACACACACATAGGGATCGAGATTTTTTAATTCACGCGAGACCCACTCGTCTCATATGAGGACTCGGTCATCCCCTTGGTCACTCTCGTGGGTTGAGTGGCTTAACTCTTAATCAAAAGGTCGGCATATCCAAGTGATTGTGGTGGTTGTTTGGTTCATGATTATTGAGTCAGATCCACAAATTTCGGGTGAGATTCGCAAGACTTGTGATTAGGAGGTCGTAGATTTAATATATCTACGATTGCCTAATTCATTGTTTGAGGATTAAATCCAAAACCATCGATCCATTGGCGTTCTTGGGAACTGTGGCAATCTCATTGTGGGTTTGTGAGTGTTCGTTGCTCACGAGTTCGCATCAGTTGGTATCAGAACTTGAACTCCGAAAATCGAAGGTTATATCCTTTTCCTTTTTCTTGTTGAGTAAGTTTTAATTTTTTTTTTAATTGTTCTTCGAGCCAGTAATGTTTAGAGTCTTTTGATCCTTAAAAATCATAAAAAAAAATTAAATCTTGTTTTTGGGCTAATTTGACGTCCAAATCCTATTCCGTTTGTTCCGTTAGCGTCGTAGTCGAGTTTTCTATCTAGTGAGTCAAGAAAAAATAATTGTTCCGAGTTACTGTTCACGTCATTTAAAAAAAATTCTGTTCATCCGGGTTACTGTCCACGTCGGGTTACTGTTCCAAAAGAAATTGAGTTAAAAAAAAAGTTGTTATTGTGTCGAATTCCAATTCAAGAACAACTTTCTTGAATTCATATTAAAGTTTCAAATTGTCTAGTCCAGCCAGTCAGAAATTCAAGACCACTTCTTGAATTTTCATAATTCATTTCAAATTTTCTATCCAATTCTTGAGTTTGAAAATTCACGAGTTTCGCCCACAACCCAATTGAATTATGTCTAAAACGGTGATGCGGCAATTGGAGAAAATGTTGATGGATATGGAGAATAGGTTGGGAAATAAATTAGACAGACTGGATGTGAAGTTGAAAAATATTCGTTGGGATGAATGTGATGAGAGGTTCGATGTGAGGAGACGGGAACCTAGGACAAAATTTGTGATGCATATGACAATTGTAGTAGAGGGGATGCATTGGTTGATGTTGATTTGTGGGGAATGAAAAATAGAGGTGATAGGCTTGGCGAACGGGATATAAATTGTGTTGGATGCAGTGTTGGTAGGAATGTGAAAAATGGCAAATTATCACTTCCGCGATTTAAGGGTAGGGACGATCTCGAGGCATACTTAACATGGGAAGAACGGGTAGATTAGTGTTTGATTGCCATGACTACTCAGGGGAGAGAAAATTAAAGTTAGTTATGTACACTTTTGTGGGTTATGCAACTACTTGGTACGATCAGTTGACAAAATCTAGGCGAAGAAATGGAGAGAGGCGTATTGAAACTTGGAATGAGTTGAGGCATATTATGAGGAGAGAATATGCGCCAAATTATTATAGGAGTAATCGGCGTGAGCGAGAATTTAGGGAGAAGCCACGAGAAAATAAAATGGAGATTGAGAGTAAAAATGAGGATGAAGAAGTGGTTAAATTGGAAGTGAAAAATGAAGTAGGGTCTTCGGAGGTGAAGGAAGTGATGGAAGTGAGCTTGGATGAAAATAAGCATGGAGTTGAGGAAGCATTGGAGAAAACTAATATTTCCCTCCCTACTTTTGATATTTCTCTTTTGCAGGTCAACGAAGACTTAATTCCAAAATTTAATTTTGTTGGAATACCACCTGACCCAGGAACTGGATATCAAATTGTGGAAGAAATCAATCAACAACCGCACCTTGGTTTGGAAATCGCCATAATACCGGAAGTTGAATTTATTATCCCTGAAGAGGTAAAGAAGTTGTCGTGGAATAAATTTTTATGTGTTGGATTGAATGGTAAGGAGCTGAAACACAAAAGTGATATGCCGGGGAAAATGCATCCATTCGGAGTGTTATTGTTGCTACTACCTAGGCAAAGGAGGACATCGAGGGTGCAAGGTGATCTATCAAGTGAAGTTCTTATTGGAGCATCTCAAACGGGGCGAAGTAAGCAATCATGGCGCGGTCATTTTGATCATTGCGAGGGTGATTGGATTTATTTATGCAAAAGGCGGATAAGGATTCAAAAGCGGTCCAAGTTTCATCCTAGAGGCGATGGACCATTTCATATGCTTACCATGATCGAAAATAAAGGCTCTAATTTGGACGTTGAAGACTTGGATTCGAGGTCGAATCCTTTTGAAGAGAGAGGGGATAATGTGATTCGGGCTACGCCAAGAGCTTCTTCGATTTTCCTTAAGCCGAACAAGTTGCATGAAGACAGGGAATTCTACCCCCTTTTGCCTTATGCGAATTTATTCCAATTTCCAACCTCTTAATCATCTAACTTCAGCTGCCCATATGTTTATATATTTTATAAATTCAGCCATCATTTTGCATGCATAAAAGTGTGGATAATTAAATTCTGCATTGCTCCAGCTTGCTTCCATAAATTTCCTCCAGCTTGCTTAGTTCTTCATTCCCAACACATAATTCTATTCAACTGACTTGTGAACGTCAACCTTATGAAACCCATAGCTCAATTATCATATTGGTTGGCTTTATTAATTTTGTTGAAGTCCCGGACTCGGCTCGAACTAAACTTGAATTCCATGGCTCTAACATATAAACAGCCGGCTTTGACGACTTCAATTAATCTCAAATGGGTCCTTAAATTTTTGCCAACAAACATCAAATATTTGGTAGCTCTTGGCGTAGCCCGGATCACATCAGTCTATCTCACTATACCCACTCGGCCCATTTCCATTTTTCTATATATATAGGTTCACTTCACACTTATGCTACATTTATTCCAACTCTAGTCAAACAACTTTCCCGTCTTTTGCACTCATTTTTCTTTCTTCTGACTGTTAATTTGATCACCGGAGTGCAAACGATCATCGAAATTAATTCTCGACCGATAGTCTTTGCTTTCTAATGGAATGTTTAGTATACAAGAGACGCTTACATGAAAGGAACGTGGCCAGGATTCTATTGGAGCATTTTTTTAGGTCAACAATATTCTCTCCAAAATATGGTGAATTTGCTCCTTTATCTTGACAAATTTTGTGATATGAATATATTTACCAACTAGAGAGGTCTTCCAATGTTGTGCCCTTGTTTTGTATTCGCAATGATCGAAAATTAGGTTAAAAAATGCATCCAATTTGGCTACAAAAAGGACTTTGAATCTAATCAGGAAAGATGACATATTTGTTGCTTTTAAATCGATGCGATCACATAGTATATTCATCTGTGATCGTATCAATTTCTTCAATTGCCTTTGACTTCTGTGAATTTGAGTGGTTCGATTGCACCATGTAATGGATTCAATCGTAGCCATTGAATGTAATGTCCCAAAATTTCATAGAATAGAATTTAATTTTTTGTATACTATATATTAATGTTTTGAAAGTTTAGGGACCAAAGTATATATAAGGTAAATTTCAAATTTATTTGGCTTAAAATGTAGATATTGATGGAGCGATAATAAGTATATGGATATTGGGCTCATTGGATAAGTCGTAATTAAATATGCATATTAGGCTTGAGAAAAAGTTAATTTGGATTAGTGGAACCTAAATTATTGAGGTTGAAAGATATAGCTTTAAATTATATTTTTAATTGATTATTTAATGAATTTAAAATTTGGTTTTTTTCTTTAACTAGAACTTTGAATTAAATGGGAATAACACACGTGTAGGGAAATGTGCTGATTTTGATTTTTTGAATGACAAAACTTAATCAAAATTTCATTTCCCAATACTTAACCGTAATTTCATTTCACTCACACGTTTCCTCACGATACACCAATTACCTATCTATATGAAATCTATTTCACATGACAGAAAGGACACAAAAAATAAAATATATACATATACATGCACAGCACGTAAGCAAGGGCAGAGAAAGGAATTGTTGGAACGTGAATTCTTTTGTTTTGTCTTCCGAAATTAAAGCAAGTTAACAAGGTAGGATATTGAAATGCAATATTTTACTACCCCATTTAAGTACCCTTTTTTTTTTCATGTTGATGAATTTTATACTCATGAGAGTTAAAGTTATGTATGAAATGATATGATATAAATGATATGGCCATTTCGGCACAATAATATGATATGATATGAGCTCTTACCGGATTTAAAGATATGAGACGGTATGATTTTCTGATACATGTTTTAAAAATTTTATACAGGATCACACCATTAATTTTATATTCTACTGATTATTTCCATGTACTCACTCTTTTCCCTACTCCTCACAAGTTAGATTGGGTCGTGTCAGAGCGTGGTGGTTCAATTGAGTGGGTTGTGCCTCATTCCACTGGACAAAAATCTAGAATTTCAATGCGTAATTTTATTTCTTTTAAATTTATTGCAACAGACATTTATTTATTATTAAATTCTTGTGCGTGTTTATTTGCATAGGAATATTTGCGGGTTGCATTTTAAATAAAATTTGACTTAAATGTTATTCATTTTATCAAATTTCCTGTTTGAAAGCATTGATTATGATTTTACTATCATATTCATGTCAAAGATTTTTGTACCTTTCTGTAGTATCATTAGCCAGCAATATATGCAATTTTTCGAGAATTTATGACACATGGTCAAAACAATTGTCACATCACTTTCCATTTGTTTGTCTTGGGTGCCCCACATGTAAAATTGGAGATTTAGACATTGGTGGTTGAATAGCATTTCCATGCATGTCTAATTAATGAAACCCACAATAATGGTATTAAATTGGTGAAGTTGATGTCACATTTCTACTCACTGCATAAGAATAAATAAAATGTAATTTACTATCATTATTTTAATAAGAGTAAGAGATAAAATACATACATACATACATACATATGGTCAGTTAACATTTTGTGCATAGTATTTTTATCCTATCTGTAGAGCTTTTCATAATAATTAAGTAATTGATTATTTTAAGGGGAAATATTCTAATGGTATGAAATTTACAAATTTACTTGCTAACAATCCAACTTTATTTGACTTCCTAAAATTGTACCAGTTGGAAATTTAAATTTATAAATCGTATGTGGTTTAAAATATAATTGACATTTTAAAAAAAATCGTATGTGGTTTTAATTCGCGTGAATAATTAAAAAAATCTGAATAGTTTAATAAATAAATAAATAAAAATGAAATGAGTAAAGTATGTGAAATTTTTCCAGCCTCCGTTATATGGAACCTTTAAATTGCGAAATTGTAAAATAGTCCTTTAGTTTTGTGTGTGTATGTATATATGCACATATATAACTTTTAGATATGCCCTTATATATATATATATATATATAAACATTGGATTTTACATGTTTTAAATGTTATGTATAATAAAATGTTTATTTGTTTACCCATTTCCTTGCGTAATATTTGCTAAAGGTTAATATTTTTTTAAAGGTTTATGAATTTAACGATAAGGTCAATTTAAATTTATTAAATATGTGAATGATCTTTGACACTCAACGACCGCCAATCGGCCACCCTCCGATGACCCTAAGGTATGTAAAGGGGTAAGAAGATGAATATGCTTAGACATTTTTGCATAATTTAAATATTTAAAATTTCATATCTTTAAATTTGTTTTTTAGACATACATGTTTGTTTCCCCACTAAAATTATTATATGTATTAAGATAAAATAAGTATAACTTGTTAGACTTAGTACTAGAATGTGACCAGTAACTTTATATTAAATTTTAGGAAATGACACCACCTAGTCACACAAACTTGATGCACGATTTACTACAACCGGTACAAGAATTGAGTAGACAGAGCCAAGCATCACCGCCACAAAATATACCGTCACAACAAAACGCACCTCCAATTGTCCCGGGAGCCATCTCATTTCGTAGGTACAAGCCTCCGACTTTTGATGTAGTTCTGACCCATTAGCTGTTGAGGAGTGGATTAGACGTATGAAGTGCATCTTTCAACACATCGCTTGTACGGATGCACGGAAAGTGCTATGCGCAGAATTCATGTTTGTTGGAGCAGTTAGTCACTAGTGGGAATCTGTCTCACGTACTAGAACGTAATAGCAGCAACGTAACTTGACTTGGGAGCAATTTAAGGATGAAGTGATGGCAAAATATTTTCCACAGGCTTTGAAAGACTTCAAAGAATCAAAGTTTCTGCAGCTCAAGCAGGGAGATCTATCGCTTACTGATTATGAGAGGCAGTTTAAGCAGCTCTCAAAATATGCCCCACATTTGGTGGATATTGAAGTTAAGAAGATTAGGAGGTTAGAAAATGGACTACGCCCTCAGATTGGCATGATCATTATGTCCTATCTTTTCATCTCATATCGTGAAATGTTGGAGAGGGCTCATGCTATTTCATAGCAGAGGACCACATTCGAACAGTAGACCCAACAAAGTAAGGAGTCATTAAGTGGATTGATCATAGCAAGAACAGACATAACTAGCATAATAAAAGGCCAAGCACCGGAGTTCCTATTGGTGGGACGAGTGGGAATATTACACCTTGTCCTAAATGTAATAAACTCCACAAGGGTGAATGCTTACTCGGGAAGAACATGTGTCTTAGGTGTGGTAAGCCGGGACACATTGCTGTCAATTGTACAGAGCTTCAAAAGAAGAAGGATGATAATCAAGACAAGAACAAGAAAGGAAAGGTCGAGTTTTTGCACTGAATCAGCACTAGGTAGAGCAGGATCCGAACGTGATAGGAGATATTTTATTATTATTATTATTATTATTTTAAATTTTTAACGTACCTGCTTATTTTCTTTTTACCTAAGACCACACATTGTTGTATCTCTGTCCTTTGGTTGCTAATCTAACATTATAATTATAAAAACATGTATTCTGTTATTGTCTAATGTACATGCTTACGTACTTTTTGACTCCGTGGCTACAAATCTTTTATCTCTACATCCTTCGTCGCTAGGTCAAACTTTGCATGTGTGAAAATGAATAATAAATTAGAGGTTAGTATCCCTTTAAGAAGAACTCTTTTGTACAAATTGGATGACTAAGGCTATGAAGTTAGAGATTGACGGGAAAAATATTACAAGTGGGCTTATCTTAATCATTTGACCATTCGATGTCATGAGAAAGAAGTATTGTTTCACAGACTCGGAGATCTGTATTGTTCCGGTATTTATGTCTTTAGATTCTTAAGAAAATCTATCAATTTTTGTATATGTAAGATAGATTGGTATAAATCCATGACCTTGGCTCTATCCATCAGCAAATTCTATATTTCTACTAAGAAAATCTACAAAAATCTTTTTAACTCTTTTAATATGAACTATATCAAAATTATGAAATGCTAAATAAGTTTACCATCTATGGAGTCTTCTGTATTGAAGTTCTGATGGTAGTTTATTCTTGACCAATCCTGCAACTTGAAAATTATCGGTTTCAGCAAAGAATTTTTTAAATAACAAAAATAATGAGAACTTTTTTATTCGTCTAATAATTACTAGTAATTCTTTTTCATGAGTAGTATAATTTATTTCTGCTTGATTAAAAGTTCTACTTGAATATCTACAAATCTTATTTAAATATGTTTTTAATATTGCTGCCCAATATTTATCTGAGGCATCAGTGTTAAAAATTAAATTATCTTTTTTATATGGTAATCTTAATTTTGGTAAATTTTTACATTCTTCTTTTAATGATTTAACTATTTTTGTATGTTCTTCATTCAATCCTTTAGTATTTGTTTTTCAAAATAAATTCGTATTTTATGGCTTTTTTTAGAAAGATTTTCAATAAACCCTTCTATATAATTTAAACATCTTAAGGATTTTTACATTCATTTTTTGGATTCTAATTTATCTGAAAAGCTTTCTATTTTTTTAGATATATGATTCTGCAATATATGTTCCTTTTATCTATTGATAATTCAAGAAAGTCTATTTCTAATTTTCTATTATAAATTTCTTTTTAGAAAGTACAATTCATTCTTTTTTTTACATTCATTTATAAATTAGAATAAATGATTTATATGTTCTTCTTTACTATTGAAACATATTAATATGTCATCTATATAAACAATTAGAAATTCATTAAACTTTTCAAATATATTATCCATTTTTCTTTGATATATTTTTGGTGCATTTTTTAATCCAAATAGTATTATTAAGCATTCATATTTTCCTTGAGGTGTACTAAATGCATTATATTGTATACTACTTTCTTCCATTTTTACTTGCCAAAATCCTGATTTGCAATCAAATTTAGAATAATATTATTTTTCTTTTGCAAGGTTTATTAAAGTTTCTTCATTTGGTAAAAAATATCCATCAAATTTAGTATATTTATTTAATTCTTTATAATTTATAACAATCCTAGCTTTTCCTCTAACTTATTCTGAATGTTTGTAAAGTTTTAAACATCATTTGTAAAGTTTTGTGTATCTTCTATAGTATACATCATAGGTCTAACTCTTATTATAACATTTTCTGTTAATTCTATCTTGGCTTTAGGGTGATGTAGTTTCCAAAATAATAATGAATTTTCTCTATAAACTTTTTTTAATTCCCGTTTTTAGAACTTTTTTATAAAATATTCTTTTATTTTTATTTCATTAAATATGATTGGTTTTTCTCTCATTTATCATCACACTGGGCTGGCTGAACTCTATAAGGTCTAAATTCTTTTGGAATTTTTAATAAGTGTGAGCAAGGTGTTTGTAATATTATCATATAATTATTTTGTTTATAATATTGAAATTGTTATATAAAATCATTTCTTAATAATATATCACATTCTAATTTATCATATTTATATATTTTATTTACTGTAATTTGTTTATTTCTAAGAATTATATTAACTTTATCAGCACTATTAATTATTCGAGTGATTTCTCCTGTGATTTCAGTTATTTTTATATTACTATTACTATTCGATGATTTTATCAAAAAAATTTAAATATTGTTATATCACTTCCTGCATTTATTAAAGCACAAGTTGTTGTGTTTGTTTCTACAATAGTAACTTGTATATATACAACGAATGAAAAACTTATCTGATTATTCATTTAATTCTTTTTATAGTTTGTCCATTATGGACTATGTATAATTCTTCTTTTTTTATACTAAAATCTTCTAAATCATTCAGAAAACTCATTCCTAAAAGCATATGAGGGTTTTTATCCATACTTTTATCTATATAACATGGCACTAAAATGTTTATTCCTCATATTTTTATTTTTACTTTAACTTCTAATTCTGAAATATGTATTTTTCCATCAAAATTTACATATCTATATGGATTAGTTTTATGAGTTATTACATCTTTATTTTTTATTGAAGTTATATGACATTCACTAGCTCCTATATCTATTAGTATATTTGGTCAATTTATATATTTTCTTCCATTATACTATTCTTCTTCTATTTTCATATTTTTAGCATTTCTATAAAATTTTATTTCTTTTATATTACTAAATTCTTCTAATTGGTTTTTATTAGGTATTCTAAAACTTTTTGATCTTTTAATTAATTTTCCATCCTTAAATGTTATATTATTAGAATATTCTCATTCATTTAATTCTGTTATTTCAGGTTTATTTCTTGTAATACTAAATTCATATTCTTTCGGAATTAAACTTATTTGTTTATTTGGTTCTATTATTTTACTAATATCCTTACATTCTTTATGTACTTCAATATATAGTTTATTGGAATAAATATTTTCATAATTAGAATTGGCAAATGTATATAAAGCTCTATATTCTATAGTTATAATTTGATCATCTGATTGCATGATATCATCTCTGTATAGCTTAAAATGCTATCCTAAAACTTTATTAAAGTTTCTATCTTTCAATGACAGACAATATTTTGGGTAGCATGTAAATATTAAATTCTTCTAATTGGTTTTTATTAGGTATTCTAAAACTTTTTGATCTTTTAATTAATTTTCCATCCTTAAATGTTATATTATTAGAATATTCTCATTCATTTAATTCTGTTATTTCAGGTTTATTTCTTGTAATACTAAATTCATATTCTTTCGGAATTAAACTTATTTGTTTATTTGGTTCTATTATTTTACTAATATCCTTACATTCTTTATGTACTTCAATATATAGTTTATTGGAATAAATATTTTCATAATTAGAATTGGCAAATGTATATAAAGCTCTATATTCTATAGTTATAATTTGATCATCTGATTGCATGATATCATCTCTGTATAGCTTAAAATGCTATCCTAAAACTTTATTAAAGTTTCTATCTTTCAATGACACACAATATTTTGGGTAGCATGTAAACATTATTTTTTGATATGCTAAATTTCCTTCTAATGTTCCTAAATGACTATCTTTTAGATTTATTATTCTTCCATCATGTAAGGTTATAATTAAGGGTGAGTCTATCCCTTCTCTGAATAATTATTTAAATATTATTTATATTCCTGCTAGATAAACATATTGAATTTTTTCACTGACATTTGTTAATAGTTCTTCAACTGTATTTTTTGTTAAAAGATTTAATTTATGATTTCCATATGTTGTTTTTACATCTATAGTTTTCTCAATCTTATGATATTCATTTATTGCTATCCTTTCTCTTTTTCAAATTATGTCATTTTTCTATTTTTAAATCTAAAGATGATTTTTGTATTTTCTTAGATTTATCATTATCAAATGTAACTTTTAATCCATAACCTTCTATTCCTTCATATTTTTGTATATTTATATTATTATTTTTTATTTTCTGTATTTCGTTATTCAGATTTCGATTCATCTGTTTCATTTATATATACTTCGTGATTATAATATTGTTCAATATCTGATATTTCACTTTATTCATCTTTTATTTTCAAATATTCTTTTGGTAATATTTTAACTTTTTTTTTATCATAATCAGAGCTTATAAGTTCTATTTCCCCACAATTCCAACGTTTACATTGACTTTTATTTTTTTTATAACTTTTATTTTTCTGTTGAACATATGAGATATTTTTTCTTTTATAATATCTTCTTCTAGATTTTATATATTTTTTTATTAAAATTTTTAAACTTTTTATTTTTATATTTTTTTGTTAACCCTTGTTTTAGGATTACATTCCCATTATATAGGGTTTTCCATATCTTCACAACATATTCTATTTAATCTTCCTGATTTTTTCAATAATTATCTTTGTTGACATATATACACAAATCTTTCAAATAAAAATTTTATTCTTGAACCTAAAGTTCTAGGTATTCCAATATTATCTCTGACATATTTTTCAAATTCTATTTTAAAATATATTCCCCATAAACCTGACAACTTATTATAATACATATCTTGGTATACTTTTTGATTTTCATTACTATAAAATTGAGTGTAATAATAATTTCTGAATTCACAAGTATATTCTTTAATTTTACACATATCCCATATTGTTAAATTTATTAATTTAATCCTAGCATTGTCTTTTTCTGTTATTGCTTCTCCTTCGGCATTTCTTATCCAATTTTCTCCTAAAAATTTATCTGAAATATATTCTATGAACTTTTATAGACCTTGTCTATCTGATTTTATTATTTCTGTTTGTACATTTCTATTTATTAATGTTTTTATATCATTACTTATTCCTTCTTATCAATTTCTAACATCACCTTCAAATGATGCTATTAAGAAATTCATTCTTCTTTCAGTACTTTCCCACGTGTCATCTTTATTATAGAACACTACAATAATTTATACATTTTATAACATTTAAACATAGCATTTTTTTTTATAATGTTGTAAATTAAAAATGAACTTTATCTAAATATAATATAATAGCATTTTTAACAGGCCACCAAATTAAAAAAGCCTAAAATCCTTCCCTCCATATCTTGCCAAAATAAAAATCCCGACTTTTCTACCCTAAAATTTTATTTCCTTCCAATTCTCCATCTTCCTTGCTTTCTCCATTTCTCTGTTTTGGTAGGTTCCGATTAATTATGGTTCAGAAAATCCCCCAAATAACAATGAATTCATATCAAATTTTCACACCATGCTGTTGATTCTATCATTCTCTTTGGTCTGTAGTTTTTATTTTTTTAGTTGTGGAAGGGATTTTGAAGCATATAAGCTGTGAATCAGGAGATCGGTGGAGATTGCTTCTTCTTCACTACCTTAAAAAGGTATATATATATTTTTTTGCTTTTTCGGTTCATGAATCTGAGCGAAAGTTTCTATGTAATTTTTTGGTAGAGGGTATGTCAAACCAGAATCATCCGTTATAATATGTTGTGGTGTATGAACTTATCTTTCTAGATTTACAAATTTCGTTCCTTTCTCATTACATACAGAGATTTAAGTAAATTTTTAAGCACTAAAAACATTTTGTAAATTTGCCCAAAATCAAGTAGATTCATTTCTGCTCATCTTGGATATGTTTTGAACAATCGTATTTAAAAGTACACATTTAACTCACCATAATTGTTTTATCTGTTATTATGTTGGAGAAATGAAGGATCCTTATACATGGCTTGATAAATTTGTATACCACGCATTGAATGAATTAGACAGGACAATACTTAAATAGAGAAATTTGGACAGCATTTAAAAATGACAAGTAAATTTTGCTCCAGGGAATTCTTGGGGATAGATAGAGGTTTCAAAACTTTCATTGGTGCTATTAACTTCAAGAAAGACCGGCGTAACAATTCCAAAAAATTTCGGGAGTGATTGTTGCTGCTCTAACCCTTTGGTTCGATTCAAAGCTTGAAGCAGCTCTCAGTTCCTTTGTTGGTGGAACAACATAAGTTGTCCTGGCTCCTAAATTTGTGTTATTTTTAAAATTGACTATAACCTGGTTCCTAAATTTGTGCTATTAAAGAGTGTAAACACTAATACACTCAACAATAAGTGTGCGTTACTAGATTGGATCGGAACAGGAGAAGAGGTAACAAAAGGACGTTGGTCTTCAAATGATCCAAAAATATTGGTTCATCACATTCCTTTAGGACCTAAAGCTGTGAGAGTTTAGGTTGATATAGCTTTGAAACCTAATGCATTCTTGTGGAGGCCTACTTCTGATATGACTTATATTGAAGAATGTGTTGGTACCACAGTTGCATGGCCAATTGACAAAGTTGTCATCGAGTAAATAGCATAGACTAAAAGGTCAAATTTTATACGCTAACATCTTCGAGCACTAATTAGAATTTTGAATGTTTTTACTTTAAATTATTTTACAATCTAATAAGTTGTATCACTTGTTAATTTTTAGATTTAAATGCTTTATTGGATTGACGGATGTCTTCTCCAGACTTGTTGCAAGAGTTCAAGGGAGAAATAGAATGAGATTATTCTAATTTGATTTTGTTTATTGTCTTTTCAAGCATATATTGCCGCCAGTGTTTGATATGAAGATGAAATATAATTAGATTTCTCAATGAATTTCAATATTGTAGAATGTTTTGAATGTATTATTGGTCTTGTTATTGTTGTTCATATTTTTTGTCCAAAAAAATAATGATATTGAATATTTACATTTGATAATTAAGGAATTAGGAATACTATGTAATATGTAGACATTACAATAAAAAAATGCTATTAAAAATAATACATTATATTAAAAAATGCTATAATTATTAAAAATTATAATGAAAAAGAATGTTATAAAAGATGTAACATGACAATTAAAAGATGCTACTTAAGCTAAAAGTATGACAAAAGAATACTATCAAATTAAAATAGATTGCATGAAAAGAATACTATAAATACTAAAACCATGACAATAAAAAAATGATATGTAATTTTTTAAAGCACTTTATAATAGCACTAGTCACATGCCCGTGCAATGCACGGGCTGTGTTATTTTCAAGGTAATATTAGTGTATTAAATATGTTGAATTCTCATTAATTACATTTTGAACTAATAATTGTTTGAAAGGATTTTCAACCATCTATCTCTAAATAATTGAATTTGTAATAAGAAAGCAAACTGATGTAGAGAAATTCAACTGGATCAAAATAGTAAGATATAAAACCATAGACAGATAGATAAAGCAAAAATTAAAGATTGACATATTCTATAGATGATATGTATAATACAATCCTTTCTTAGAATTCTTCTCATAATTCTGTAGGTCAATGATGCTCAGCATAGATCTTGTTTTCAAATAGTTCACATATTTAATTGGTGGTTGTGAGAACTTCTGTCCTAACTGTATCAACCAATATTTAAATTTTCGGAACATTATAAAATAGAGATATTCAACAAGATAAATATATTATTGCGATGATCTGGAAAGAAATCCGCTATCCTTCTCAAGACCTTATTTCCATGCCAAAAATTGCTACAATATCATTTATTAAAAGTCTTCAAACTTGAGCAAAATTTTTACAAGATTTAGTATGTTTCCATCCTAGATTATATTTAGCAAACTTAGGGCATAAATTCAACATTGTCAATGGTTGGAAAAACAATTGGTCTCGGTCATTTTGTAGAAATGGAAATGCAAGCATCATTAGCACCTTCCCATGCTGCTCCAATGTTATCCATTATATTGTGGAACTTAAAAATTGAAATAAAAAGAAATAAAAGAAATAAAAACAACGATCAACACATATTGATAATCCTATTATAAGATAAGAAAATTAAATATTTAAACAAAATTTTAAAGTTAAACGAAGAAAATTTAGTGCCATATTAGCTGCATTTTGCCATTTCCATTAATACGATCAAAATAAAATTTTCCACTCATGAAAAATATTTGCATCAATGTTTAGTTTTATAGACAAGAAAAATAAATAAAACATCATATTGTTTTAACACATTATATTGTTTCAACTGCTCAAGTCCTCCTAAATGTTCTTCTAACCTGAATAGAAGGTTGTAGAGGCTATAGATGCTCTTTCAACATCTGAAAATTGAAAACAAAAAAAAATAGTCAAAAGATCTTCACCCGGAGATTAAGGCTCTTATACTATAGTAGGGACCTAAAATAAAAGTGAAAATAAATATGATTCTCAATGCTGTAGTATTTTGCTGCTATATACGAAGATAAAATAAATATATTCACGCTCCTGAGGATGATCGGGCATGCCGTTTTATGATAAAATGAATATAAAGTTGCTTAACATGATACACACACAAGATGCAAAAAGCTAAGAATTAGTATAAATTACGTAGTCCTAAATTTTGCATTGGTGATCTCATTTGTTGTGTTCAATCTTTATTCTTTTTTAGTCGAATAGACTCGTGGATTAGAAGGTATATTGAGTGATTATTGAAGATTGCTATCTGCAAAGGTTTAGTGTTTTTATTAATAATTCAAGATTTTGAATTGAATTTTTTTATTTGTGAAAAATATTTGACCTCTACTTTGATTTCAAATTTTAGTTTCTGCATCTCTTCCTCCGGAAGCAAATTTTCTCAAAACTTCCTACAACGAATTACGAAGATAATATATTAAGGTCCTACGATTGGATGCTTCCTTTACAAGATGAAGTTGAAGTTTAGCCAGAAATTTCCCACATGTAATAACAATCAGTACTAATAGGGCATTCTTATCTAATTTCGAAATACAACATAAAAAGTGTACTATGATTCATGCAAAGCTATATATTCTAGAAATAGCAAAAACATGGAATAAACCAATGCATACAAGAATTAGAAGGAAAAATCTGAAATTGAAACTAAAAGGTACCTGGACAGCTAAGACGGTATTACCTTCAGCGATCAGATTATAAGTCATCCACAAATCATCTGCTTCTTCTGGGACCATATGTGGCAAACCCCAAACATCAGAACATAGAAGAAACAACAAATTACTACTATTTGAACACAAAAGAAGTAATGAATTTGAAATTGATGTTTTCTTCCCTCTTGCCCTTTCAAGTGAAATTTCATTTTACACCGTCCGTGTACATCTTCTTAAGGTTTGAGAGGTCTCACGATTGAACTTAGTACAGAACACTTCATTTTCTTCCAAAGAAAGAAAGTCAATTCAAAAATATTGATCAGAATCAGCATCACATGTAAAGGTGCAAGATATTAAAACATTTAGAATCAAGCATAGACTGTCTTGCACATTAAAAATCTTTACCATGCATAACCACAACACTTTTCTCTTTTGCACAGCATTGTAAACATGAAAAAAAACTGCATTGACATATAAAGCGGAAGAGTTGAAGTAATTACCTCGACAAAATTCGGATCCAAAGTGGTGTTGATTTCGGAAGCTTCTCCTTGATTTATTTTTACCTCATTAACATTCTAATTAAACAAAACCAAAATGTAAACATAAAAATGTAAATGTAAATTCCCAATTGCCATTTCCATAAAATTCATGCAATAAACTCGAAACGTAACTAATTTAGCTTTAAAAAGCATGAACTTTCAAAACCCAATTGCAATTACCCAATAAAGTAGCTACTTTCACAAACATAAATAAAAACAGATATTAAATGTAACCAAAAAGAAAAAAATAAGGATAAATGAAAGACAAGCGCACTGATTGGATAGTAAATGATTGAAGAACAAGGGTATGAATTATTGAGAAATCAATATGAAGGCACTGTTATACAACTCTAGTAGAAGAAATTGTTTACCTGTCTATGATTGGATTGCCTTCTCACCTCATACCGTAGTTGCCTTCTCAAGATCTCTCCTCTTCGAAGGTTTCAAGAACTCAAATTTTTGAGAAAGAGTAAGGGAATCTGGTAAGGTTTCGTTTGGTGTGGAGAGATAAAGCACGCATGAAGTGAGAGAGAGCAATAGCCACTTTAAGGGGAATTTTAGTGAACTACCTTAGTAAATTATTTTTCAAATGGTTGGTAAACATTTTGACTGATATTATTTTTTGGTCAACGAAATAGAAAGAACCCAGTGAAAAATGATGGGTGATTGTATGCAGAAATGGAGAAGCAGAGAGGCATGACTGTAGCGTGTGAAAATGGGAAAAAAGTAAACAGAAAATGATTGAAGATATGACGTCGTTTTTGCTCTCACGATTAAAAAAAAAGGAAAGAAAAGTTGCTACAGTGTGATATATATGCTAAATAATTGACAAAGTAATAAAACTCTCAATGTATTTTGATTCAATAATCACGAGTTATGTGTCTGTGAAATGAGGAAAATTAAATGATTTAACAAATTAAAGAATAAAAAAAAGAATTGCAGACAAAAATAAAAAAATCGAAAAAGTTATAATAATTTTTTTAATTTAAATTGAAATAATTTAAATTTAAAATAAATTTAATTTAATTAAAATTTTAAAAATTTATGTTTTATCATAAAATGAAAAAGAAATTTAAATCGAAACAAATTAATATCATACGAAGAAAAAAATTAAATATATATGTATATGATCAAACTCTTTTTTTATCTATCCATTTTGTAGGATTTAGCTCAAAAGATTAGAAGTTAGAGTTTTTTATAAAGTATGGAACACTATGCCGCAATTACTTCAAAATGATATTAAGAATGTAATATTTCGACTTCGTCTGATATCCCGCAATGAGCCTGAAAATGAACACAAAAACATATGCTAAAAAAAATAAAAAAATAAAAGAATATCAAAATAATTTGCAAAAACTTTTGTGCACAAAGTTTATAAACCTCCGTGCACGGAGGTTTATGCCATTTTTTTCTTTTACTTTTATTTGTAATACATATATTTAGTTTTTAAAATTAAATATTAATAAAAAGATTAAACTATCTAGAATGTAAAAAGTTACTTATAAGTAAAAAAATCACTTCAAGTTATTTAAAAGTAATAAAAAAATGTTCGAGAATCCGCAGCACATGAATATGAGTAAAAAGAATTTCCACTATCTCTCATCTGGCGTCTCAGTGCAGTCCTACAGCTCATAGCCTATATAATTGTAAAAGTTACTTCTAGGTAAAAAATATTAACTTCAACATTTTTAAGTATATATTTAGATATACTTAATATTTTTAAATTAAATATTAATAAAAAATGTACTACAAATAAAACAAAAAAAAAATTTAACCTCCGTGCACAGAGGTTACTAACGGGGACTCCCCGCACGCATAAAATTTTGTGCACAAAAGTTTGCTAAAGTAGTCTTTTTTTTTAACTTATATTTTTTGTTCATTTTGAGGCTCATTATGGAATATCAAACGAAGTCAAAATATTACATTCTTAATATCATTTTGAAGTACTCGCGACATAGTATTGCACGTTATTAACGGTGCGTGAAATGACTAATTATAGCAAATGTTACGGGACGTCAAAATAGGCATTTTCAAACTATATTTCGAAATTTTCGATAATAAGCTAATTTTAAAAATTCATTAACAATTGTACGATAATCAAATCGATAAATGTTTTACATTCTCTCAAAACTCTTTTCAAGAACTATATCGTAGACATATCGAATGATCTAAATGAATATCGAAAATAATTAAACGGACATTAAACATATGTGTTAAGAAATGCGTATGTCATTTTTCTTTAAAAAAAATAATTATTTTATTACTATTTATTATTTTTTCGCAACGATTTTCTCAATACTTCATTTTGCTCAAGAAAATTTATGTGGTATGACGTAAATTTTTTTCTCCATGCACGGAGTGAATATTTTTTTTTTTTACATTTTATTTACAATAATTTTTTTATTAATATAATTTTAAGAAGTTAAATATATGAGATATGGTTGATAGTTAATAACGTGAAAATTAGGAAAAAGAGCATAGTGTGTCAGATACAAAGTAAGGGAGAAATATTGCAGTGGACAATAGTGCGTGACAATTCCTACAGTATTTTTGAATAGAATTTTTCCTGTTGCCAAACCAGTTCTCAAACCGGTTAAGTTATTTAACAGTAAAAGAAGAGATTACACTATCTAAAAGATAAAAAATTACTTATAAGTAAAAAAAATCACTTCAAGTTATTTAAAATAAAAAACTTATAATCGTAAAAGCTATTTATAAGTAAAAAAAAAATATTAATCCCTCATTCTCTTATAATTGCAAAAGCTACTTATATAAAAAAAAAAATGTGAACTTAAAATTTTTTTAGTATAAATAAAATTTAGATATATTTAGTTTTTAAAATTAAATATTAATAAAAAGATTAAACTATCTAAAACATAAAAAGTTACTTATAAGTAAACAAATCATTTCAAGTTAATTAAAAGTAATAAAAAAATTATAATTGTAAAAGTTACTTATAGGTAAAAAAAATATTAACTTCAACATTTTTAAATAAATATTTAGATATATTTAATTTTTAAAATTAAATATTAATAAAAATGTATTACAAATAAAAGTTTAAAAAAAAAATTTACATAACCTCCGTGCACAGAGGTTTAGGCAAATTAAATTTTTTTTTTAGCTTATGTTTTTGTGTTCATTTTCAGGTTCATTACAGGATATCAAATGAAATTGAAATATTATATTCTTAATATTATTTTGAGATACTTGCGGCATCGTATTGCACGTCATTAACAGTGCGTGAAACGGCTAATCGTAGCAAATGTTACGGAACGTCAAACTAGGCATTTTCAAACTATATTTCGAAATTTTCGATAATAAGCTAATTTTAAAAATTCATTAACGATTGTACGATAGTCGAATCGATAAATATTTTACATTCTCTCGAAACTCATTTCAAGAACTATATCATAGACACATCGAATAATTTAAATGAATATCGAAAATAGTTAAACAGACGTTAAACGTATGTGTTAAAAAATGCATATAAGTCATTTTTTTATTAAAAAAATCAATTATTTTATTACTATTTATTATTTTTTCACAACAATTTTCTCAATACATCATTTTGTTCAAGAAAAATTATGAGGTAGGACGTAAATTTTTTTCTCCATGCACGGAGTGAATATGTTTTTTTTTATTTTTACATTTTATTTACCATAATTTTGTTTATTAATATAATTTTAAAAAGTTAAATATATAAGATATGGTTGATAGTTAATAGTGTGAGAATTAGGAGAAAGAGAATAGTGTGTTAGATTCGAAGCATGTTCTAAGGAAAACATTGTAGAAGTTTATATTTCTGATCTCGTATATTGACATCATTTTTCTTCCGGCTAATGATCTTGGTGAAGCTAAGAAACTTCTCTCATATAACATTAAAATGAAGGCCATAGGAGTGGCAATATATGTGATAGGTATTGAGATATTTCGGGATAAGTTATAAGGATTGTTCAGCTTCTTCAGAAATATATACATAAAAGTTTTAGATAGATGTATGTTAGGTAAATGTTCAACGAGTGCTGCTCAAATTCAAGATCGAATTTCAAATGGAGATTAATTCAACCTTATGCCGTAAGGATACAAATTTTTAATATTTAAATCGTCACTAAAAGTTTCATTTAAACTTTAAAAAAAATGGCATGCAATAAATATAAGATTATGTAATAGTAGTTTACTCACTGTTATATAGAATAATTTTGTATTCTTTAATTTTTTTTAAAAATGAGGATTTTCCTATGCCATATCTTATTCATTTCGTAAATAAATAAAGGGTAATTGGTACAAAACGTCCCTATCTTTTAAGTCTATTGTGGAAAACGTCCCTACCTTTCATTTTTTTGACATTTTTGCCCTCATTTCAACCTTTCTTTGCGCTGGACGTCCTTTCGTCCACATTCTGTCAGTTTTCCCATTAATTAAATACAAAAATACTTTTTTCTTTCCATAAACAACGATAAAATTGTCCTCACCCATTTCACTCCTTCTTTCCGCCATCAATTTAGTCCATAAGTAATAGTAGCAACAACATGAATATGAAAATACTTTAAATGATTACGTTAAATAAAGAAAAAATGTCGTGAACAACATTATATTTCACAATTCCACAACTCCAGCTGCTGTCATGTTGGGTTATTGGAAAAATTTAGAAATATATATATTAAATGGATGGTCAATTTATAAAGATTAATGCTGGATGTTCACTTCCAGTAAATGCTTATTAAAGGTGAAATCCACTGGGTAAATTGAGAAGAACGAGTGGAAATGGGTGCTGCGAAGTAAGTATTACATTTTAATGGTGAATGGCATATTTTGGCTCAACGGAGAAGATGAACTGGTCTTATTCACTTCTTCTAAGAATTGAATTTATCTTGTGATAATAGTCCCTACGTTGTTACAATTTTTTTGAAAAAATCCATACCTTTAAAATGTATTGGTGAGAAACGTCCCTACCATTTTAAAAAATCCGCTAATAGCGTCCCAATGTTTCAAAATTTTGGCGAGAAAAGTCCCTGTTTTCATCAATTTTCCTCTTGTTTATACACACAACAATTCACAACTGATTTTGGGGAAACCCATATCTTTCGGGAAAGTGACAGTGGTCCCAGTTGGGCCCATGACCCATCTAATTGTGCTTGATGCTACTAGCATTTGAGCATTGGCCGCCTTCTCATGTGTTTTTTGTTCCAAAAATGAAAAAAAGAATTATTAGTAGTTAGCTTCATAACAATACTCAAATAGAGGGCTCAAGAAGACACACAGTACCAGTGCCAACTCCTCCTAGAGCTTCTTCACTTTATCTTCTCGCTTCTTCCTACTGAAATCTTGATTGAGTATTTTTTCTAATTGCCTCTGCCTACAAAGTTGATGTTCCATGCTTTTAAAATTCTAAAAGTCGTACAAGATGACAACAAATTGAAGTAGAGAGAAAAAGCAAACCTCTGATTCCCGTGCTTCTTTCTCATTTTGCATTTTATGCCTTTGAGCAATCTCAGCTTTTTTCAGCTATTGTTCCATTTCACCCTTGTTTATTGAAAGGTTGAATAAAGTGGTGAAATGGATGAGAATAATTTTACCCTTATTTAAGGAAAGAAAAAGGTATTTTTGTATTTAATTAACGGAAAAACTGACGGAACGTGGACAGAAGGACGTCCAACACAAAGAAAGGTTGAAATGAGGGCAAAAATATCAAAAAATGAAAGGTAGGAACGTTTTCCACAATATACTTAAAATGTAGAAACGTTTTGTGCCAATTACCCATAAATAAACATTTCAAACATCACAACATGAAATTTTTGGTTCCGCCAATATTAAATAAAACATATGGAAAAACATAACCAAATAAAATATGTTTCAAACACCAAATAACAAATCCACATAATAATAAAACTAAAATAGATACTGAAAATAAAATCTATAGTCATATTACAATGAATTTAATTTATTAAGTCCAATGAATCAAAGCACAATGACTGCACATCGTCGCTCGTCAACCAACGACTCGTTCTAAATTGTGAGGGGTAGAAAAAATGGTGAGCATATGAAAATACTCAGTAGGACACGAATAATGGAATAATCCCAAATAAAATATTTAAAACACACGTCAAAATATCATACTATCATCATATCTTTAAAAACTGATAAAAGCTCAATGAGTATCATATTTTTGGTATTGGATGACCATAACATACATGTGTTGTGCTTGATGTACATACTTTGGGTACGTAGGGGTGTCCATACCCCTTACATGGGGTGGGACCCGCGTAGACCTTGCACGGGTCCCACCCCATGTAAGGGGTGTGGACACCCCTGGGTAAATATTTTTTGTACACCAAGCCTTATTCCAAGCCTTATTCTAACATATATATCATATCATATCTTTAACTTTCATTAGCATAATAATTTAACAACTTGAAAAAAATTTAAACGAGATAAAAATCAATGGTAACCCATTATCCTACAGTGTTTGATCAAATAACTTTTTTGCAATATAGAATCCAAAATCACGTTCCAAACTTTAGTTTCTATCTGTGATTCTATGCCATATACAAGCATAAATATTTTTGTTCCTGTGATTCTATGTCATACATATATATGTACATAGGCAGTAAACTAAAGAGTTGGTGCATAGTAGGAAAAGTGTAGGACAATGTACTTGGATAAGAATAGCTAAAATGGAATTTTAAATTAAGTGTTTTCATAGTAGGATTCATACACGTTAATGAAAATAGAATACTTCAATTCATATTTAACTTAATTAATTACAAATTAAGATAATATCTTTCAACCTCAATAACATGGCTTCGCTTATCCAAATTAACTTTTTTTTCGAGCATAGTATGCGCGATTATTACAAGCTATCCAACAAGGTCAATATTGATATGCTAGTCATTGCTCTATCAAAATCTAATAATTTGGCCCAAATAAAATTGAATTTAATACATATATCACTTTAGTCTCCTAAGTTTTCAAAATAATTAAAATGTAGCAAGAAATACTATTCTATGAAATTTTTGGGGTCTTACAATCTCCCTTCCTTTAAATATTTTCATCCTCGAAAATTTACCTTGTCTAATTGAGAAGTTCTGAATACTTGATTTTAAGCTCCATAATTTTGCCATTGGACCTTGACCAAGGAAACCTTTCTATTTCTTAGTTGGTGCACTTTTATATCCAAAATCATCGTCGAGATTTCTTCATATGATAAGTCTTTTTATACCTCCAATGTCTGATAACGCACTATATGATTAGGATCATAAACATATTTTCTGAGTATCAAAATATAGAACACACAATACACTACTACAAGTATAGGTGGTAAGGCAATTCGGTAAACCACAATACCAATCATTTCAAGAATTTTGAAAAGTCCAATGAACCCTGGTCTCAACTTCTCCTTATCAAATCTCAATACACTCTTCATTGGTTATATCTTTAGAAAAACCGTCATCCACTCGAAATTCCCTTTTTTCTACCATCAGCATAACTTTTCTGTTGGGCTTACACTATCTTTATTCTTGCTCCAAGACCCAAAATTCTATTAGCTTTAATCTCATCTCAATGGATAGGGGATCTACACTTCCCACCTTAAAGAGCTTCATATGGGGCGTGTCTATAGTGACATGAAAGCTATTGTTGTAAGCAAATTCCACCAATGGTAGATGTGTCTCCCAATTGACAGCAAGATCCAAAACTCATGCCTGGAACATATCTTCAAGAGTTTGAATGATTCTTTTTGCCGTCCATCTGTCTGTTGATGATAAGCAATACTAAACTTTAGTTTCATCCCCATGTCTGCCTACAAGCTTTTGCAAAATTTTGATGTGAACATCAGGTCTCTACTTGAGATAATGGCAAATGAAACTCCATGCAATCTGACTATGTCTTTGACATATAACTATATGAGTTGCTCCACATGGAAACTTATTTTGATGGGTAGAAAATGGGCCGAACTTCTTCAAATGATCAACCACTATCCAAATAGCATTGTGCCCTCTTATTGATCTTAGAAAGCCTACTACAAAGTCTATCGCTGAATTAATAGACAATAGACCGCGAGGTCCATTCAAAAATATCCAACGGTATCAGTAGTCCTAATGACCTCTGATATTCTATCTTGACACGCTGACTGACAATTATATTTCTCTACTAGCAGACCAATTACTCTTTTATGTTTCTCCACCAAAATATATCTCCAAGATCTCAATACATTTTCATACCATCTGGATGTCTAGCATAGGGATGGGATAGGCCTCTTCCAATATCTCATTTCTTATACTTTCATCCTTAGGTACATAATGTGTTATCTGTAAATACTTTAAATCAATATGTTTGTTTGTACCAATTTCAGCCTTAATCTTATGTAGAAATGAATCCTTATCCCATGCTTCCTTGATTTGATCCTGAAGAGTAGGTGGAATCATAAACGCTTTTATTTTCTCTGTAGTCTGAGTAGATGGTATGATGACTTCCAATCTTAGTTTCTAAAAGTCCTTTATCAAGTGTTCCTGCACCGTAGGTAAAACTGCTATCTTGTCTTCCTACTTAAGGCGTTTATGACTATGTTGGCCTTACCGATATGGTAAAGAATTGTAAAGTCAAAATCTTTCACTAACTCCAACGATCATCTCAATCTCATATTCAGTTCTTTCTATGTTGGCCTTACCGATATGGTAAAGAATTGTAAAGTCATAATCTTTCACTAACTCCAACGATCACCTCAATCTCATATTCAATTCTTTCTATGTGTAAAAGAAATTGAGATTCTTATGGTCCATAAAGATTTCACTTCCTTGCATACAGATAATGACACTATATCTTTATGCCATGAACTACCGTTGCAAGCTCCAAATCATGCGTTGGATAGTTCTATTATATTGCTTCAACTGTCTTGAGGCATAAGTAATCAACTTTCCATTTTGCATTAGAATACAGCCCAAACCCTCTTGGAGGCATTGCTATAAATTACAAACTCATCCAAACCTTCAAGTATCATCAATTCAGATGCCAAGATTAATCTCTGCTTGAGTTCCTAAAAACAATTTTCACACTTTTCTGTCCACTAAAACTTTATACCCTTTCTAGTAAATTAAGTCATCAGCCCCACTATTTTTGAGAAACTGATTACGCCCAAAGTATAACGCAGTGGTTGTAGCACAGTTTTGGGATGTCAATTCCATAGGGAGATGGACGAATCGTTTAAAGAATTTATTGAACTAGGATTTCGTGGTTGTAAGAGGAATTTATCAATTTGAATGAAATTTAAATATCAAAGTGTGAGATTAGTGAAGCACCGGAATTCACTCTCCCAGATTAGATCAATCAACACCAATCATTCATGCATCTTACTAAAAAATCTAGGTTCCTGTAATATATTCCCACTTAATTTATTGAAATCAGATTCAAAAGTGACCATATACATCAAGCAAAGCAGTAAGGAATCACACCAATAAGATTAATTGGAATTGGAATTCAATAAATATTCAATCAAACTATAGAAAGAGCATGACTAATTCTATGAAAAATCTAATAACAATTACACCACTTTCAAAATCAATTTATGAAGAAAAACCTAGATCAATTTAATTTTATAATTCTAGAATTTAGGCTTCTTAAAAACATATTCCTTTTTGATTTATTGAAATACGATTCAAGAAACGATTATATACCTTAAGCATAAAATAGTAATCAAATCAAAGCAATAAATCAATTGAAGTTTAAATCCAACAAATATTTTCATCGTTCAATGGAAAAACATAATCGAATCTATGATCAATTTAATAAAAGCTACACAAACTTGAAAAGTATAATAAGGTAGAAATTCAAATCCCAGAATTATTCGGCAATGAAAAGCACGTTACATGAATGAAAAGATGCTAAAATCCTCAAATCCGATCGAGATCTTTCGTGGCTTTACCAAAATATTTAGCATTCCATGGAGTTTTTGTGCTCAAGATGAAAGAAAAGCTATAGGAGATGAGGGGACGTTCTCCCGTGTTTTGGGGTGATTTAGGGCTTAAAATTCGTGGGATATCAAGTTACCATCAGAGTTTGAATGGAATTAGAAAACAAAAGATTCGGCCAAAAATTGTTTTGTGCGACCGCTTTCAATATTTTTGCCATAACTTTCTCTCCCGATGTCCAATTAAGGTAATTCAAAGATGGAGTTTTTGTGCTCAAGATGAAAGAAAAGCTATAGGAGATGAGGGGACGTTCTCCCGTGTTTTGGGGTGATTTAGGGCTTAAAATTCGTGGGATATCAAGTTACCATCAGAGTTTGAATGGAATTAGAAAACAAAAGATTCGGCCAAAAATTGTTTTGTGCGACCGCTTTCAATATTTTTGCCATAACTTTCTCTCCCGATGTCCAATTAAGGTAATTCAAAGGATGTTAGAAATCTAACACAAAGGGATACAATTTTCTAGAAATAGATATTTCCAAAGTCGAACATTTACTAGGTCAAAAGTTGATCTCAATCTCTAGCTGAGAATCTGGAAAATCTTTATGCAGTTGGAATTTGATTTGTGAATATATTATGATTATATTTAACTTCTTTTGACTTCTAGTTGCACTCAATAGACACCTAGCTTTCTCAAATTATCGTTCTATTGCCCGTCTCATCTATAGATCATTTGCAACTTGGTCCCTAAACTTTCACTTTCTTCCATTTTAGTCATTTTCGCCATTTTCTTCTAAATTTCACATTTTCTACCAAAATACAACCTGAATTAAATCATAAGTATAATGAGTGCATTTTGGTATCAAATAATCACACGAATACAACAATTAAGAGGGAAAAATATTATATTTTACACTCTTATCACACCCCAACTTGCTTATTGCTAGTCCCTAGCAATTTAATGCAAAACAAGCAAATGAATGATTGGTTCATGATACAAATGAAATTATTAAGTTTCAATCTAACCACATGCCATGTCCCTTTCAAACTCAACACCACAAGAAAGTAACAGTGTCATGATCATTGGAATATCAAAAACACTTGCCAAATGAGTGTGTGTGTGTCAAGCCATAGCCATCTTACCGTCAATCCTAACGCATGCAACATCAAGTATGTCTTATGCTAAAGGTTCAGTCACATAACTCACGGGTAACAAAGTGTTTAGTGTAGGGTTTCTCTCTATGGAGCTAAGAAAGATATACTCTCAGAACATGGAGGCTAAAATTTATGAACAAGCAACAAGCAAATATTGATCATATGATAGGCACACTATCAACTGAGAATTCATCAACTTCTTATCACAAACCTACTTAAGATCAAAACAACCAATGCAAAAAGTTGTAATGTGGATCAAGTTGGGCTATGTGTATAGACTGGCAAAATGTATTCAAGGACTTCCAAGTATGTAGTTGGGCATTTCATCACGTATTTCAATAGATCAAATCCTTTACATTAATGCATTCCTCAACATTTCAATTTCCAACATCAATCTACCTTCTTCTTCTTTTTTTTTTTTTTTAAGATTTATCACTTCACCTGAGCACTTATCAACTTTATCATTTTTTTCGTTGTTTTTCTTTTCAAATGACATTCAATACTTATTATAAACTTGGAAGCATGAATGCTTATAAACTTTATTCCAATATAAAGAGGTATGGATAACATAGGTTCAAGAAGAGAAAAGGTTATATGTGTGTATTGCCTCAAAGTGGCTACTAGAGGATTATAATTTTGAAAAAAACTAGTCTGAAGGCTCAAATTCAATCCTAAATTAACTGTTATCATTTCCTAAGTATAATCTACCGTCTTACCACAGACCATGTAATGTTATTCTCAGAATAAGTTTTCAATTCACAAAATCAATGAATGCTTATTACCATTTTTAGTATATATGGCTCTCAATCCTCACCAGTTCTCTCACAAGAAAACTTCAGCAAGAAACTCCTCTAACTACATGTGTTAAACCACTATCTTACCACAAAACTTGTGTGCACAAAATGATTCAGCAAGTGTCTCAATATCTAGACTCACATGAACAATATTAATTCATATTGACATATTTTGTCATTCAAGAACATAAACATGTAGGAAATTGGGGACCTAAAAAAATTTTAGACCAAAATTCCATGAAAGTAAGCAATTCACAAGAAAATCCAAGTTAACTCTCCCCCTAACTAAATATTGCATTGTCCTTAATGCAAAAACATGTTCGTCAAAAAGAAAAAAAAAAGAAAGATTTCACCTGAATACTGAAGTGAATCAACATAAGCAGAAGTATAAGAAGCCTGAAAATACTCACTTAAAAGGGTGATGCAGAAAATGAAAATAAACTAAAATGTAGTGAATAATGCATGTGATGAAAATAAACCTAAAAAAATGCAAAAAATAAGAAAAAAAGAGAAGGGAACGAACTCCCCTTGAGTTGCTTCCCAAGCAGTGCCTTTATTTATTGTTGTTGGCTCGACCCAATATTGCTTTCTTTAGCCTACATCTAGACAGGGCGTTGTCAACTTTCGGCGCATTGTACCAAACTCAATGGAAGTGGTCACCAGTGGTGTCCCATAATCCTGAAAATAATAAAAAGCAGCTCAAATATCAGCATATTCCCCATTATCATACCTTGCGGGATTTTAGAATTTAAAGGGTCGAGGTCAATAAGAGCATGTGCTTCCTCCTTAACGAGCGCATCAATCATGTATGTTTGATGACACTCATCATCTTCCTCAAGCTGTTTTATGACATGAAAGATGTTGACATCTAAGGTCATATTCCCAAAAGATAGCTTCATCAAACCATTTTCTGACAACGAATCCAAAATTTGATCACTATCAAAAAATAACCCAGTAATTGTAGCATAGCTTTGGGGTGTCGATTCCATAGGGAGATGGACGAATTGTTTAAAGAATTTAAAGAACTAGGATTTCGTGGTTGTAAGATGAATTTATCAATTTGAATGAAATTTAAATATCAAAGTGAGAGATTAGTGAAGCACCGAAATTCACTCTTCCGGATTGGATCAATCAACGCCAATCATTCATGCATCTTACTAAAAAATCTAGGTTCCTGTAATATGTTCTCACTTTATTTATTGAAATCAGATTCAAAAGCGACCATATACATCAAGGAAGGCAGTAAGGAATCACTCCAGATTAATTGAAATTGGAATTCAATAAATATTCGATCAAACGATAGAAAGAGCATGACTAATTCTATGAAAAATCTAATAACAATTAAAACACTTTCAAAACCAATTCATGAGAAAAACCTAGATCAATTTAATTTCACTTATAATTCTAGAATTTAGGATTTTTAAGAACATATTCCTCTTTGATTTATTGAAATACAATTCAAGAAATGATTATATATCTCAAGCATAAAACAGTAATCAAATTACATCAATAAATCAATTAAAGTTTAAATCCAACAAATATTTTTGTCATTCAATGGAAAAACATAATTGAATCCATGAACAATTTAATAAAAGCTAAACAATCTTCAAAAGTATAATAAGGTAGAAATTTAAATCCCAAAATTATTCGACAATGAAAAACACATTACATGAATGAAAAGATGTTAAAATCCTCAAATCCGATCGAGATCCTTCATAGTTTCACCAAAATATTTAGCATTCCATGGAGTTCTTGTGCCCAAAATGAAAGAAAAGAGATATGAGATGAGGGGAGGCAGTTTCCGGTGTTTTGGGGTGATTTAGGGCTTAAAATTCATGGGAGTTCAAGTTACCATAAGAGTTTGAACGGAATTAGGAAACTAAAGATTTGGCCAAAATTTGTTATGTGACTACTTTTAGTAGTTTAGCCATAACTTTCTTTCCCAATGTCTGATTAAGGCAATTCAAAGTGTGTTAAAAACATAATACAAAGGACTACAATTTTTCTAGAAATAGATCTTTCCAGATTCGAGCGTTTACTAGGTCAAAAGTTGATCTCAATCTCCAGCTGAAAATCTAGAAAATCTTTATGCGTTTGGATTTGATTTGTGAATATGTTATTGTCATATTTAACTTCTTTTGACTTCTAATTGCACCCAATGGAATCCTAGCTTTCTTGAATCATCATTCCACCACCCGTTTCATCTTTAGATTATTTACAACTTGGTCCCTGAACTTTCATTTTCTTCCATTTTGGTCATTTTTCGCTATTTTCTTTTAAATTTAACATTTTTTTTTACCAAAATGCAACTTGAATCAAAGCATAAGTATAATTAGTTCATTTTGATATCAAATAATCATACGAATAAAATAATTAAGATGAAAAAATATTATATTTTACACTCTTATCAGAAACCCTCAATAATTCTCCTAAAATAGCCAGCAAACCCCAAGAAAATGCAAACTTTAACCAAATTGGTTGGTCTAGGCCAATTTGTTATTGATTCTACTTTAATTGGGTCTATCTCACTATCCTGAGCGGTAACTACATGACCAATAAAAATCCACTTGATCGAGCCAAAATTCCCACTTCTTGAATCTGACATATAATTCCTTTCTCAAAGTTCTCAGTACTATTCAGAGTTGTTCCTCATGATGCTTCTATTTTCTTGGATTACACAAGTATGTCATCATTAAATACCAAACTGATGGAATACTCGATTTATGAAATCCATGAATACAGCTAGAGAATTGGTTAAACTGTAAGGCATGGCAATAAATTCATAATGAGTCATGGAAGTAGTTTTTGGTATGTCACTTGCCTTGACTTTCAGCTGATGATAATCGACCTCAAGTCTATATTCGAAAACACCGTTGCACTCCTTAACTGGTTGAATAAATCTTCTATTCTTGGCAGCAGATATCTACATTTAATAGCCAAATGGTTCAATTCTCAATAATCAATGTACATCTTCATACTCCCATCATTCTTATTTAAAAGTACTGGAGCACCTCAAGGAGATATACTCAATTGAGTGAAACCTTTTTTCAGCAATTCCTCCAACTGTAACTTCAATTCTTGAAGTTCTTTTGGTACCGCTTTGTATTGGGCCTCAAAAATTGGTGCTGCTCCGAGGACTAAGTTGATTGTAAACTTCACTTGTCTATCTTGTGGAATGCCTGATAGATTTTCTGAGAATACGTGTATAACGTCTCGCACAATGTTAATATCATTAATGGTTGTTTTATATGTTTGGAACCAATGAAATTAACTAAGAATCCGTGACATAACTTAATTTTCAACATCTTCTCTACTTGTAAACTCAATACAAGGCAAGGTAGAGACTTGAACTTTGTTTCGAAGAAACAGAAATTTTTCTCTCCTGGTTTATGATATAACACTTCATTCTTGTGACATCGAACTGTCACAGGATTGAGTCCCAACTTGTCAATGCATAAGATAACGTTGAAATATTTCATCTTTAAATGGTATAAGTCCACCTGTAGTATTTTTCCGTCACTATCTAATTTCATAGGCTTAGTTATCTCATTTGTACAAAGAGTTTTTCCTGAATGGAGGCTAACCTCTAAGGCATTATCCATTTTCACATATGAAAGTTAGACTTAGCGGTGAAGGATGTAGAGATAAAATAAATTGTAGCCCCGAAGTCAAAATGTACATAAGCAGGTACATTAGAAAATAGTAGAATACTTGTTTTCATAATTATAGTGTTAGACTTAGTGATGGAGGATGCAAAATCAAGAACATAAACAGGTACTTGAAATAATAATAAAATACCTGCTATCACTTTCAGATCTTACTCCGCCTCATGCTAATTCAATGCAAAAACTTGAGCCTTTCCCTTTTCTGTTCTCATTCCAATCATCATCATTCTTCTTTGGAGGCTCTGTACAGTTGAAAGCAATGTGTCCTGGCTTATCCAACCAAAAACATATTTATTCTAAAGTAGGCATTTACCAATGTGGAGTTTATTACACTTAGGACAATGTAATACTCCAATCGTACCATTGATTCGAACTCCTGTGCTTATTTTTTATTCTGCCAATTACGTATATCATTGCTATGATCATTCCACATTTTTTTCCTCAATGACTCCTTGCTCTACTGGGCATACTACTCAAATGTAGTAATTTGACATGGAATAACATGAGCCCCTCCAACATTTCACGATACGAAGTGAAACGATGAGGCACAATGATCATGCCCATTCTGGTTGAAGTCCATTTTCGAACCTCATGGTCCTCTTAACTTCCGTATCTACCAAGTGCGGTGCATATCTTGAGAGCTGATTAAACTGCCTTTTATAATTAGTAAACAATGTGTTTTACTGTGTGAGCTACAAAATTCTGATTCCTTGAAGTCTCTCAAAGCCTGTGGAAAGAACTTTGCCATCACTTCATCCTTAAATTGCTCCTGAGTCAGGTTACGCTGTCGCTCTTCAGTCTTAGTGTGTGAGACAGACTCCTACCAGTGACTGACTGCACCAAAGAACATAAACTCTGCACATAGTACATTCTATGCATCCATACAAGTAATATGTCGAAAGGTACGTTCCAAGCCCTGATATGAATATTTACCTAGTGTAGACTTAACCAAAACGAAATTACTCAATATGAATATTTTACCTAAATAAACCCTAATTTTAGAAAGAAAACCCTAATTATGCAAAATTGAAGATTGGAATGAACTCAACTATGCAAAACGATATTTTAATGAATTAAAATGCAAATTATATGTTATAACGCGAATTGGTTGTATTCAATGGAAATTAAAAACACTAGGAGCACGATTTTCCATGCAATTATCACCTTAAACCCTAATTTCACAATGTGACAACACACTTAAATTATTGACGAATCAGTGCTCCTAATCTATCCAATACTCGCTCTTAAGATGTATCGAACCTATTTTTACATACCACTGGTCTATATTTCTATGACAAATGCATATATAAAAATGCATGCAGTCTTGTAAAGACTTAAAAATTCATGTAGGGCATAGCGGTATATTTCTATCACCTATCGGATCCTACGATGATTTATATTATGTCGAACATATTCCAATTCTCTCGAATACAAGAATATGCCACCTAAACTAACACAACTACGGGCCATTAATTGTGGGAACAAAAAAATTGCTTATAAATCATTCTTCTATAGCCAGTGGATCAAAACCACCGTCGAAAGTAAGAAGCATGTACCTATGAAACTGCTAAACCACTGAGATAGCTCTAGGGACAAATGGAGGTGCATTGTGTGGTAGAGGCGCTTGATTCTGTCTTCTTTACTCTAGTACTGCTCGCAATAGGTCACTTATCAAATTCCATTTCCTAAAATAATTAATATTCAGTCACCTGTTACATACAATTACTAAGTCTAACATGTTATACCTATATTATCGTAATACATATCATAAGTTTAGCGAGAAAACAAATGTGTATGTCTTAAAATTTAAAAATAGGCAATTAAAAATATTTAAGTTGTACAAAAAGATTGAATAAATTCATCTTCTTATCCCTTTAAATACCTTAGATTCGTCGGAGGGTGATCGATTGATGGTCGTTGAGTGCCAAAAATCTTTTACATTCTTACATATCTAGCTCCCCATTAATTTAAAATTTGTTTTTTCTATCCTATTTTCAACCAGACAATGTTTCATTAGTAATATTATATGTAAATCTAAAAAATTTTCTTCTTTTTTAATCACCAATTCTCCAAAAAATACTATTCCACCCATTAAAATTTGAAATAATGGGAGCCAAGCAATGGCTTACAAACTTTAAATTTACATCATCCTTAAATTCATATATCTTAAAAAAATTACAAAAAAAGCGGCTAACAAATAAACATTTCTAAACAAATAAACATTTCTTACACGTAACTTTTAAAACATTAAAGTTCAATATTAATATTACGTTGTCATTTTTTAATGTATGAATTATAATTTAAAATCATTCCTTTAAATTTTTTTTTTAAATCCTCTATTTTTAAAATTAATTTTTCCACTACTCATCGTGAACAAAACGCTCACTGCTCATGTTGCTTCAATTTTATTTTTTTTACAAAACTCAAATTATGAAAATACATATGGGTCTATAGAAAATTAAACCGTGCTCTGATACCAAATTGTAACGACCCAAATTTTTAATATTTAAATCAGTACTAAAAGTTTCATTTAAGCTTTAGAAAAAATGGCATGCAATAAATATAAAATTATGTAAAGGTAGTTTACTCGTTATATAGAATAATTCTATATTCTTTTATTTAAAAAAAAAGACGATTTTCCTATGCCATATCTTATTCATTTCTTAATTAAATAAACATTTAACAATATGAAATTTTTGGTTTCACCAATATGGAAAAACATAACCAAATAAAACATGTTCCAAACCCCAAATAGCAAATCCACTTAATAATAAAACTAAAGTAAATACTAAATATAAATTATATAGTTACGTTACAACGGATTTAAGCATAACGATTGGACCTCACCTCTCTCCAATATCGACCCCTTCCAACCCGTGAGAGGTAGAGAAAATAGTGAGTATATGGGAATACTCAATAGGATACGAATAATGGTGCAATCCCAAATAAAAGATTTAAAACATGCGTAAAAATATCATACCGTCGTCATATCTTTAGAAATTGGTAAGAGTTCAATAAATATCATATCTTTGATACCGAATGACCATAACATACATATCATATCATACATTTAGCTTTCATCGGCATAATAATTGAACAGCACAAAAAAAAAAAAAAAATTTAACGGGGATAAAAATAAATGGCAACTGTAATCCTATCTTGTTAGATCAAATAATTTTTGCACGAGATAGAATCCAGAATTACATTCCAAATTCTATTTTCTGCCTTTGCTTATGTGCATGTATATTTTTGTTTGTGTCCCCTCCACCATCATTTCATACATGTACGTAGGCGCTCTCGGGGCATAGCCCAGTGGTGCAAAGGGCAGGAGTGAGATTATCTTACGTCTTGCTGGCAGCCGCAGTGTGGGGGTTCAATTCTTGAGACATGGAATTGAACTTCTTCTAGGTGCGTTGTACAAGCAGCTCTTGTTCCCTGGCCTACTGGGACACATCACGCGATTTACCTCTCTCACAAAGCTCAAAGGGCAGGACGGTGAGGACCCTCAAAGTTGGGGTTCAACCTTTTTTTATTTTGTTTTTATTTTTATACATGTACATAGGCAATAATGACCTAGACCATAAAGAGCTGGTGCATATGGGAAAACGTGTGGGATAATGTGCTTGGATAAGAATATTTAACATAGAATTTTAAATTAAACCTTATCATAGTAGGAACACACACGTTGCTGAAATAGAATATTTAAATTCATATTTAACTCAATTAATAACTTGAGTTTCACTTATCCAAATTGAATAAAAGTTATCTAGTGATCCCAATATTAATGTACTTATCATTGCTGTATCAAAATATAATAATTTTGTCCAAATAAAATTGAATTTAATACATATATCACTTTAATCCCCTAATTTTTTCAAAATAATAAAAATATAGCGTATAGAACAAGAAATAATATTTTGTGAACTTTTTGGGGTCTTACATATGATCAACTGTTAGGAGTTTAATGCCAGGCCACACATTAATTTTGTTGTTGGAATGTGGGCAGGTATCAATTAGAAATAATTCAATGCAGGTAAATCCACGTTTTTCTAAATGGTCTTTTTATCTAGAAGGAAATATCATGAAAGAATGCGAAACATTTCGTCATTGCTGCATCCAATAAGGGAGTTAGCGGCATTGTTTGAGGACACAGTTCAAAGAAATGGCTGCAGAACTTTGTTTTAGCATTTGAAGTTGCTGAAAGTATTGCTAGGATGCTGAAAATTTATTGTGATAATTTTGCAGTCATCTCTTCCAAAAATGAAAAAGTATTCTGAGGATCCTAAAGACATCGATTTGAAATTCTTAATCTTCAAATAAGAGTTCATAAATATCGAGCGTGAATATAGCATATTAGCACCAGCCTTATGGTAGCATATCCACTAAGAAAAGGTTGCCACCAAAGTAATCTAATGAACATTTCGTAAGAATGGGCATCATTTGGACATCGCTGTTGATATTTTATTATTATGATGGCTCATTTGACACTTTGAGCTCATTTATGTATCATTGATAATTTGCGTTTTCTTGGTTTTTTATTAGTATACATAATTAAATAAATGTCTTTGTGAAATTCATAATTGACAGACATTATAGTACTTCTTATCTCTCATATAGTACATTAGGGTCAAAAGATAGAAATTTAGAATTCAACTCCAATCAATTTTCTTGGTAAACTGATCTTGACGTACGTCTGCATCAGTTAATTCATGTACAAGCGTTTGCGTCAAAGAAATCAAATTCAAAGGTAAGTCTCGCTGTCGATCTAACTCTTAAAATATTCCATTATAAGCTTTTAGAATTAAAGTCCGCCGTAAATTGGAAAAAAAAAAAAACTATAAGAATTCGATTTCTATGAAATTGGCCAAAAACATGCATCAAGTGTTTGTACCCTAGAATTCAAACTCCAATTCCACTTCCGTATCAAACAACCAAAGTAGAAAACGTATTCCTCAAATGTGACATTTTCCATGAAATTGAGTGCTATCAAACGAACCCTTAAAATCATATATTTCTTTTTCAATATGAATTATAATGTAAATATTCAATAGAATCAACAGGTTATGATGTGACAACGTTCTTAGGAAGCCAAGCTTACATGGGACATAGGTTGGGCCCTTGGCTAACAAACTTAAGCCCCGGTTTGACCCCCATTTATTACAAATTTTAATTTTTGTAATAATTTTTTTTAATGAATGTGTTTTTGAAAAAGAATGAAAAACTTTTAATTTACGTGTAATATTATTTTATGGAAGACTGTGTAGTTGAAAATAAAAAAGAGGAAAAGAAATGAATGAAAATGGAGGCCAAATGGGGGCTAAATAAACTGAGGTCATATAATTAGCGTAGATTTTAGTGCTTGAAACTCAACCCATGCAAAGGCGTGTAAGACAAAATGCAATAACATAACATCACATTTGAAAACTTTAGTTACGTAGAAACTACTGTATATCTAAGTAAAATAAATGCTGTATGCTACCTAAGAATATAGTCCTCCGAAGATAAATATAATCGAATTTAAGTTACTTGTGCATTTGCTCTTGAAAAAATAACAAGTTTCATTAATTGAAATAAAAAATATACGATATTTGTCGAGTTTACAATCTAAAAATGTGTAACAAATGACGTATTGAGAGCCAAAAAACACGCGCGTCTGTCTATACATACCTATAAAGGCCATATTGAGAGCCATCGGTGTAACATCGCAAGACATTCTATAGGTTTGTACTCCGGTGCGGTATGACCTGCACCCTGCAAAATAAAATTGCGTTTTCATTTGTTTTTCCTTCAAATATTTGTGAGAATGAGAATCGTAAATTTTTTCTTGCCTTCACTGTTACAAATGTGAGACTGAAATCGTTCTTCTTATACTTCAATGTATATCTACGATGAATACAGTTCATTAAAATTTTGAAAATAATATAATGATATATATAACAGAAAATTGAAACCAACCCTGCAACTTGGGCGTTAACATGCCAAGGTCTCCAGTCATCATCAACAGTCAAATCGAGACTGCGAATCCATTTTAAAGGACCCGTATAAGGTGCAAACATGTCATGATCACCACTAGAAAGAAAAGAAATATAATCAGAAAAAACACACACACACAAATATAATGACCTACCATGAAATATAAACCAACAAATATATTTTAGTTGATGGATAAGATTAAACAACAAATTAATCCACAATTTCAATTTAAGCAAGAAACTTATATGACTTACTTATAAATTAAAACGTTGTATCCTTTTTCACTGAAAATTTTATGATAATGAGTAACACTTTCTTGATTCTCTTCATAAGATAAGCTCTTGTTGCATCTCGTCCAATCTCCTATTGTCCCCTGGTGATCAAAATACATGATTTTTTTTCTATTTGTTGACAGCTAGCACATTGTAAAGCATAATAAGCTCCTGCTTGTTTCCCATTCTTTCCCCATTAAAATAAAAAATATGACCGTTATCCATCACTTTAATCCACCAAATTTGAATTTCTATCTCTTATGTGGAGTCCGTAACGGTTATATTTTTCATTCTCATTTTTACAAAAATAGGAAACAAACGCCTCCTAAATCTTTAATATTTTCTATTTAACGTACCTTTCTAATATGAAGAGCTTCTCGGACAGCTGGATCATTAGCCCAAACATAAGATGTTACATAATTTTGAGTCTGCAGAAAAGAAATATGTTCTTGAAATACAAAAAATAAGAAAATGTTGCTATAATTCTTACCAAACATATTTTTAAAAAGTTTTTTCTTCAGTGACAAAGTTAGCATTAACTTCTTAGAAAAATAAATCAACTTTCATCATATATATATATATATATATATAGAGAGAGAGAGAGAGAGAGAGAGAGAGAGAGAGAGAGAGAGGATTATTTAAGTTACGCGACACCACAGTCGATCATGTCCGGATGTTGGGAGGAAAAGATGGTCAACTGAATTGCCTTCCCGAAATGTTTGATCCCATCCAAAATCACCTGGTTTTGGTGCTATGAATTTACATTTTGGTTCCAATAACTGAGCTTCATTTAAACTGTTTATGCACTGTAATATATGATCAGATCATGAAATTTTTAGTGTTGCAACCATATATAATTAATTTAAAGGAAATGAAAAAATTAATAAGATAAAATGTTACCTCTTGGATAGGTTGAAGAGCTAAAAGACATTGCACATTATTTGGATCAGGATTATCATATTTTCCATCACAGCTAACTTTTGCTAACTGAAATTTTGCCAAGTAAATACACCAGAATAATATGCAAAATGCTACATTCGATCATCAAAATAGTTGAATAAAAAAGATTACCTCAAAATATTTATCGGATATAAGTGCCATGCGGTGAGCGTATGGAATTCTTTCATTAAAATCAATGTTTGGATCCGTTAATCCATTGCCAATAATGTATCCCTGTTTTAATTTCAGAAGTACCTATCATTAACACAAAAAGGTTATAGTATAAAAAAAATGAAAAAAGAGTCTGTGTGGGCTAAACAATACTTGGAGGGACATTTGTGGCTGCAATCCGGCTTCATTTCCTGCATTACAATCAGGAGTAACAACTTAATCAAGCTTGGTTGGATGACAAGAAGAAATTTAATAAAATTGTGTAAGCTTCTTTTTTTCTTAAACACTACCTAGTAATATTTCCATGGCAATCATGGGAACAAGTTTGCCTCCATAGGATTCACCCGCAACATATAGACGATTTTTGATAAACATGGGGTGATTCAATAACCACTGTATTATTATCAATCTATCGTTAGTTCAGTAACCAAATAAGTAAAAATGTGGGCCGAGTGCATTTAGCTAAGAATGTTGAGGACTACTAAGTTCCAAGCCGAACTTCATTTCTATTCCTCCAATTTCAACTTAGGAATGCAACATGTATGATAAATAATGTCAACCTACCTTCCTAAGAAATGTATAATTATCTTTCGTTGATTTTGTGTCTGAGGAAGAGTAACCTTTTGATGTGTTTGCATATGAAAATCCAGTACCAACAGGCCAATCAATGAATAGGATATTGGCAACCTGAAAAATCATCTAACTATATTATAAAGGTAGAGAGCTGCTGAAGACATTTATACATGACTTGAATCATGCATGGAGTGCGAGGTATTCTTACCTTTGTCCATGAATGTGGATTTAGGAGAATAGATGGTAAGCTTCCATCAAAATCTGCAACATCAAAAGCTAATGGACCTGCACAAAAGCATAATGGTGTGAGTGAGAGTTGTAAAAGTTGTATTATAAATTATAAATCAAATGAATAATATTCTCTCAACCTCTGTAAATCTTGCTTATTACACATACCAATTTCTAGCATATTAGGAAACAATGTGTTAAAAGTTGGACAAATTATTTAATTTAAAGAGTAATTCATTCAGTCTTCAATGCTAGAAAAAAAAATAATAAATAAATTAAAAGTTAGAAATATGCTTCTTAAGAATACTAGCAAAATTAAGGAAAAAATTACCTAAGGTATAGAAGTGAGTGAACATTGCAGCCATTCTCTCTCTCTCGGTGTTTTTTGTTTGCTTTTATTACTTATTTATTTATTTTTTTAATATCTACTTCAGGGATGGATATAGCTCAAGCTCAAATAAAAAATAAATATGCAAAAAATAAAACAAAATATACCTACTGCAATCTTAAATTAGCCTGCTCAGCCCCATCCAATGACCAATTGCACATAAACCTTGGCCCATACCATACCCATAACATGTGAATGGTAAATTGTATGGGCAACCAACTCTGTCACAGAAACAGAGAGAAGAAAAATACATATATCTATATATACACACACACACACACATACATACATATACGTGTGTGTGTGTACATATTTACCATTCAAAGTTGTCCATCGCTTCGCACTTTGAAGTAATGTGGGGGGAAAAAAATCAAAATTTGCTTCTGTATTTTAGGATTTGGATCCAAAAAAATTCCTTTAGCATTTATTTTTTCAGTATTTAAGTTCTTCATCATCTGTTTTCTTTAATTTTTCAGTGACGGAAGCTTGTTGCTTTTATTTCTCAGACTTGGTTGGATTGTTGGATTATTTCTGAATTTGGACTGTTGGAATAATGTTCATTTTGTTCTTGTGCCTTTGTGGCTTGCAAATCAACAACGATATCTCGTCCTTTGTGGACGAGATTGAGAAAACCGAGGTGACTGTATTCGTTATGGGTTGGAGTTGTTTGGATTGATTGTTTGGTTGAAAATGTAGTGTGAAATTGAGCATGTAAATCACCGTTTTGAAGATCTTGGGCCGAACTTCCATGACAATTTATATTAGAGCTTCAAAGTAGTGAATTTTGGCCCAAGAGTCGATCTGAAAATAGGCAGAAAGTAGAAAAACCAAATCTGCACAAAATTGAAAATTTGTTTTTTGGTCAATCCAATGACCGATTGGTGAAACGGAGAACATTGGCATGACACACAAGTGGAGGCAATCCTAATTGTCTGGTGCCTGTGATCAATGGTAACCAAGTGCAGAAATTCCTATGAGTGTGTGGCTACACGTGAGATGACTTTTCAACGACGATGTCTTCCA
>NW_019243623.1:0-1605 GCF_002742605.1 Olea europaea var. sylvestris | reverse complement strand
CATTAGTTTTAGATATAATTAGCTAATCATATTTCTCAACCAATTAAAATATTCTAACTACCTCACAAAATAATTAAGAAGAGCATATTAATATACAAAAAACGTAGATTTTTCTGAAATTTAACGAAAAAGAATTCTTCTACTTTATCACTTGGAAGAAAAAAACAAATCATTTTAGGCTGTAGTGCTTCTGAATTAGAAATGTCGAAAATGAATTTGATCAAGACTCAACAGCCATTTTTTAAGAAGATGGATTGCTAGGAAACAAAATATTATCCATAATTATTGTTCGTAAAAATCCTGCAAGCGTGCGGAATCGTTAACAAGTAATAATTTGTGATTAGAAGAGTATCGTCCTATAAAAAATAAATTTCAATTCAAGTTAACTACCTTTGTATATAATTCGAATTATGTAACACGAAAGAGATGTTTATGTTATTTATTCTAAATTAATATAAGCAATTATGTAAAACTAGGATTTGTATCAAATTATGGAATGGTTGAATTGGATTTCTAATCCATCTATTACTATTTATTTCAATTCTCAACTATTAATTAATTTAGTTTCATTCATGCATTCTTGACAATCGATAAAGTTAAGATATTTAACTTTCTTTTTCAATATAAATTAATTCTATTATAATCATGAGCCAATTATATTCCTTGTCTAAGTTCAAATGATTACATACAACATATCAAATCATAAATAGCTTGGGAGAAATTCTAACTATCATGTTTTATAGCATTTTTTCGAAATGCTATCGTAGGTGGTGTTATTAAAAGTCGTACATTTATTATAGCATTTTATAAATGCTATTATGAAGTGCTATAAGAAACTTTTATATAGCATTCTATTATCATCATGATCTTAGTATTTATAGCATTCTTTTCGTGCAATCATTTTTAATTTGATAACATTTTTTTGTTGTAATTTTGGCTTTAATAACATTCTTTAATCACCATGGTTACACTTCAATATCATTCTCTTAGGGTTCTCTTTGGGCTCAATTCTCAGTGGGCAAATATTGTATAGAGACTCATCCATCACTTGTAGCGTAATAGTGGTCCTTGAACTCCATGCATGGTTTATTTATAGAATGCGTAGACATTTTAAGCTAAACGTTTATCATTTTTGCAAGGAAAAAATTGCGGAACTCAATAGTCATCGAAATCCATGTATAACTATTCATATAATGCATGGACTTTTAAGTTGAGATGTAATGTTGCATAATCTGTGAATCTATTGATGAAACTTGCTATAAGGTTGAGTTAAGTGAAAGCAAGGCCCTTGATTAAGAGGGTGAGCCTGTTGATGTACATCCTAAGGTAAGACTAAATTAAATGAAGGCTTCATTAAACGAAGGCGAGGCTATTGCTAAAGAGGGCGAACCTGCTAATGTAGATGAAGCTTGCTTTAAAGCTGAACTCAATGAAGGTGAGGCCCCTGCTAAGAGGGCGACCCTGTTGATGTAGATGAAAGCTATTAGAAGGCTGGATTAAATGAAGTTGAGGTTCTTGCTAAAGAGGGTGAGTTTGTTGATATATATGAAACTTGCTTTAAGGCTAAAATAAACGAAGGTGAGACCCTTACTAAAGAGGGCGAGC
>NW_019243622.1:0-1589 GCF_002742605.1 Olea europaea var. sylvestris | reverse complement strand
TCGGAATGGGCTCAAATTTGACTGATTGATCGGAAACAAAAATCACACCGGGGGCAATTTCGTAATTTTTCACGACGATGTCGAAATCGGCTAAAATTTGACTGATTGATGGGAAACAAAAATCGCGCCGTGCGCGCTTTCGTAATTTTTCGCGACGACGTCGAATTGGGCTCAAATTTGACAGATTGAACGGAAACAAAAATCGCGTCGGGCACAATTTTGCATTTTTCACAATGGTGTCGGAATCGGCTAAAATTTGAAAGATTAATCGAAAATAAAAATCGCGTCGAGGGCGATTTCGTCGTTTTTCGCGACGGTGTCGGAATGGTCCAAAATTTGACTGATTGATCGGAAACAAAAATCGTGCCGGGGGCTATTTCGTCATTTTTCGCGACTGTGAGGGAATGGGCAAAAATTTGACACATTGATGGGAAACAAAAATCGCGCGGGGGGCGATCTAGTCATTTTTCGCGACGGTGTCGAAATGGGCTCAAATTTGACCGATTCATCGAAAAAAATTCGCACTGGGGTCGATTTCGTCATTTTTCGCAACGGTTTTGGAGTAGTCTAAAATTTGACTGATTGATGGGAAACAAAAATCGCGCCGGGTGCAATTTCGTCATTTTTCGCGACGGTGTCGGAATCGGCTAAAATTTGACTGATTGATGGGAAAAAAATCACGCCGGGGGCGATTTCGTCATTTTTCGCGACGGTGTCGGAATCGACAAAAATTTGACAGATTGATCGGAAACAAAAATCGCGCCGGAGGCGATTTCGTCATTTTTCGCGACGGTGTCGGAATGGTCTAAAATTTGACTGATTGATCGGAAACAAAAATCGTGCCAGCAGCTATTTCGTCATTTTTCGCGACTGTGTGGGAATGGGCAAAAATTTGACAGATTGATCGGAAACAAAAATCGCGCCATGGGCAATTTCGTCATTTTTCGCGACGGTGTCGGAATCGGCGAAAATTTGACAGATTGATGGGAAACAAAAATCGCGCCGGGGGCAATTTCTTCATTCTTTGCGACGGTGTCAGAATCGGCTAAAATTTGACTGATTGATGGGAAACAAAAATCCCGTCGAGGGCAATTTCGTCATTTTTCACGACGGTGTCGGAATCGTCCAAAATTTAACTGATGGATGGGAAACAAAAATCGCGCAGGGGCAATTTCGTCATTTTTCGGGATGGTGTCGGAATGGGCTCAAATTTGACTGATTGATCGGAAACAAAAATCACACCGGGGGCAATTTCGTAATTTTTCACGACGGTGTCGGAATCGGCTAAAATTTGATTGATTGATGGGAAACAAAAATCGCGCCGGGGGCAATTTCGTCATTTTTCGCGACGGTGTCGGAATCGGCGAAAATTTGACAGATTGATGGGAAACAAAAATCGCGCCGGGGGCAATTTCGTCATTTTTCGCGACGGTGTCGGAATCGGCTAAAATTTGACTGATTGATGGGAAACAAAAATCGCGCCGTGGGCGCTTTCGAAATTTTTCGCGACGGCGTCGAATTGGGCTCAAATTTGACAGATTGAACGGAAACAAAAATCGCGTCGGGCACAATTTTGTCATTTTTCATAA
>NW_019243621.1:0-1589 GCF_002742605.1 Olea europaea var. sylvestris | reverse complement strand
GTTTGATCGTTTTCGAAATATTAATAGTCTAATTCGATTGGAATCGTGCCAATGAAAAGTGGTTTTCGATTCCATGATAACTTTGAGTTTGATCATTTTTGGCTATTTGCTAGTCAAATTCGATTAGAATCGAGCCAATGAAAAATGGCTTTCAATTTCATGATAACTTCGGGTCTGATCGTTTTCAAAAAATTGCTAGTCTAATTTAATTGGAATCGAGCGAATGAAAAGTGATTTTCAATTTCATGATAACTTTGGGTTTGATCATTTTCGGCGAATTGCTAGTCTAACTTGATTGGAATTGAGCCGATGAAAAGGGGTTTTTGATTTCATGATAACTTCGAATTTGTTCTTTTTTATCGAAATGCTAGTCTAATTCGATTGGAATCGAGCCAACGAAAAGTGGTATTTGATTTCATGTTAACTTCGGGTTTGCTCATTTTCGACGAATTGCTAGTCTTATTCGATTGGAATCGAGCCAATGAAAAGTGGTTTTTGATTTCATGATAACTTCGGGTTTGATCTTTTTCGACGAATTGCTAGTCTAATTCGATTGGAATAGAGCCAACGAAAAGGGGTGTTGATTTCACGATAGCTTCGAGTTTGTTCATTTTCGGCGAATATATAGTCTTATTTGATTAGAATCGAGCCAATGAAAAGTGACTTTCGATTTCGTGATAACATCGGGTTTGTTCGTCTTTGGCAAATTACTAGTCTAATTAGATTGGAATCGAACCAGTAGAAAGTGGTTTTTGATTTCTTGATAACATCGGGTTTGTTTGTCTTTGGTAAAATTGCTAGTCTAGTTTGATTGGAATCGCGACAATGAAAAGTGGTTTTTAATTTCATGATAACTTTGGGTTTGTTCGTTTTTGGCGAATTGCTAGTCTAGTTCGATTGGAATCGAGGCAATGAAAAGTGATTTTTGATTTCACAATGAGTTCGGGTTTGTTCATCTCTTACGAAATGCTAGTCTTTTTCGATTGGAATCGAGCCAATGAAAAGTAGTTTTGATTTCATGATAACTTCGGGTTTGTTCGTTTTTGGAGAATTGCTAGTCTAATTCGATTGGAATCGAGGCAATGAAAAGTGGTTTTTGATTTCATGATAACTTCGGGTTTGTTCGTTTTCGTCTAATTGCTAGTCTAATTCGATTGGAATCGAGGCAATGAAAAGTGGTTTTTGATTTCATGATAACTTCATGTTTGTTCGTTTTTTGAGTAATGCTAGTCTAATTCGATTGGAATCGAGCCAATGAAACGTAGTTTTTGATTTCATGATAACTTCAGGTTTGTTCGTGTTTGGCTAATTGCTAGTCTAATTCGATTTGAATCGAGCCAATGAAAAGTGGTTTATGATTTCATGATAACTTAGGGTTTGATTATTTTCGATGAATTGCTAGTCTAATTCGATTGTAATCGAGCCAATGAAAAGTTGTTCTGATTACATGATAACTTCGGATTTGTTCATTTTTTGCGAATTGCTAGTCTTATTCGATTAAAATCAAGCCAATGAAAAGTGGCTTTCGATTTAATGATTACATCGTGTTTGCTCGTCTTTGGCAAATTGCTAGTCTAATTCGATTGGAA
>NW_019243620.1:0-1589 GCF_002742605.1 Olea europaea var. sylvestris | reverse complement strand
TTCTTTCCCTCTTCAACTCTTCTGCCCCTGCCAATGCAACGCCCGACGGCTATGAACATTCCGGCTGACCCCTGGCTCGTCGTCGGTTCGATTGGAGCAGAGAGGCGAGCTGGAGAGGAAAATGATTTCTTCTTTCACGGTTTACTTTCTTCATTTAATTGGAAAAAAGGGGAAAAAATGGCCATGGAAATGAGGCCCCCTTCAGCTTTTGGCCTGAGGCGCAAGCCTCATCCGCCTCGCCTCAAGACCGGCTCTGACCATAAACACGCCTTTTTTTCAAAAAATAAAATAAAGGTATACATGATACAAAATGCTTCATAGACATTGTATAAACATAATATAGTTTTATAAATTTATTTTTGAACAATGATATTTAAAATAAATTTAAACTAAACTAATTACTATTTTATTTTGTGTATTAGAGTTAATCCTGCAATTATATTAATTTTTAGTTGAAACTTGCGATCGATTTAATTCTTGATTGAAATCTACAACAAATTAGTCAATGGTCAGACGTAATTCTTAAGCATATTTTCACCTATTATGGCCAGAAGTATCCTAAAAGTTTTCACAGAGATTCATTTCTTGATTTTTAAAGAATTCTAAGAGATTCAAAGAATTTTGATTTTCCAACGGTGTCTGGTACAAAGTAACATTTCAGACGTTTATGAGCAACCTAACTTTAAATAAGAAATAAAATAAGCGAAGGCAGACACTAAAATTTAGGTGGAATATGCTTGCTTGAACAAAGGAGCAATCCATTAATTTCTCTGCATCTTTTAAGCGCAAAACATCTTGATAAACATACCTTATTATCTGGAAGTTCAATAAGTTGCAGAAGAAATTAAGACAAAGTGCAGAAGTGAAATTAAGATAAAGTTTGATGATATTCAATAATTTCAACCAATCCTGTAAAAGATAATGACTTCTGTGAGAAGGCAAGCAATGAGGGCACAGATTAACGCGACAGTTCAAGCAAAATGCATTTTCTGTTGGAAAAAATTGGCTAGTGGATGATTTTGGCATAAAATTTGAGTGGGACCCGTTGGTCCAATTTGGAAGATCGAAGTTGATCCTTGTTCTTCTCCGTAAGAGCATCGAAACCATATATTTATTTTCCAAAATTGATTAATGGATGAATGAGAAATTGGAGCTCAAAATGACCACTGAAAGATGGTTTATGTGGGAAAATAAAACTAGTCCCACATAGAAAAATGAAGAAAGTATGAACTATTTTATATAGGATTACACTTTGAAAAGGTGTAATCATGTGTAGTAAAGAGGCTCTTTCCACGTGCGCGCGTAAAGGGTGCAAATCAAGGATTGAAATTGTACATCGAGCCTTGAACTCGTATGCGTACACAAATGTTTGATCGAACAGAGCAAATTTGGCTGCTTTGGATGCACGTTTTGCTAAAATTATTTTGTTTTCTTCAACTGACTGTTTAAGTTTTAAAACAGTCGAAACTCCAATATTCATTGCTGAGTTAATGACGTAACTCATGACCTTGAAGTCTCCATTACAGTCTATTTATCCAGCAAGCTCCTCCACTGCATACACAGGAAATACAAGAGAAAAACCTCTGAAT
>NW_019243619.1:0-1589 GCF_002742605.1 Olea europaea var. sylvestris | reverse complement strand
TCCGATCAACCTGTCAAATTTTAGCCCAATCCGACACAGTCGCGAAAAATGACGAAATTGACTCCGGCGCGATTTTTGTTTCCAATCAACCTGTCAAATTTTAGCCCACTTCGACACAATTGAGAAAAATGACGAAACTGCCCTCGGCGCGATTTTTATTTCCGATCAACCTGTAAAATTTTAGCCCATTCCGACACAGTCTCGAAAAATGACGAAATTGCCCCCTGTGCGATTTTTGTTTCCGATCAAATTGTCAAATTTTAGCCCATTCCTAAACAGTCGCGAAAAATGACGAAATTGGCCCCGGCGCGATTTTTTGTTTCCGATCAACCTGTCAAATTTTAGCCCATTCCGACACAGTCGCGAAAAATGATGAAATTGCCCCTGGCGCGGTTTTTGTTTCCGATCAACCTGTCAAATTTGAACCCATTCCGACACAGTCGACAAAAATGACGGAATTGACCCCGGCGCGATTTTTGTTCCCGATCAACCTGTCAAATTTGTGCCCATTCCGACACAGTCGCGAAAAATGACGAAATTACCCCCGGCTCGATTTTTGTTTCCGATCAACCTGTCAAATTTTAGCCCATTCTGACACAGTCGCAAAAAATGACGAAGTTGCCCCCGGCGCAGTTTTTGTTTCCGATCAACCTGTCAAATTTTAGCCCATTCCGACACAGTCGTGAAAAATGACGAAATTGCCCCTGCACGATTTTTGTTTCCGATCAACCTGTCAAATTTAGCCCATTCCTACACTGTCGCGAAAAATGACGAAATTGCCACCGGAGCGATTTTTTGTTTTCGATCAACCTGTCAAATTTTAGCCCATTTCGACACAGTCCCGAAAATTGACGAAATTGCCCCCGACGCTGTTTTTTGTTTCCGATCAACCTGCCAAATTTTAGCCCATTCTGAAACAGTCATGAAAAATGACGACATTGCCCTTGGCGCGATTTTTGTTTCCGATAAACCAGTCAAATTTGAGCCCATTCCGACACAGTCGAGTAAAATGACGAAATTGCCCCCGGCGCGATTTTTTTTTCGATCAACCTGTCAAATTTTAGCCCATTCCGACACAGTCGCGAAAAATGGCGAAATTGCCCCCGGCGCGATTTTTTCTTTCCGATCAACCTGTCAAATTTTAGCCCATTGCGACACAGTCATGAAAAATGACGAAATTGCCCCGGGCGCGGTTTTTGTTTCCGATCAACCAGCAAAATTTGAGCCCATTCCGACACAGTCGAAAAAAAAGACGAAATCGCCCCCGGTACGATTTTTGTTCCCGATCAGCCTATCAAATTTGAGGCCATTCCGACACGGTCGCGAAAAATGACGAAATTACCCACGACGCGATTTTAGTTCCCGATCAACCTATCAAATTTGAGCCCATTCCGACACAGTCGCGAAAAATGACGAAATTGCCCACGGCGCGATTTTTGTTTCCGATCAACCTGTCAAATTTTAGCCCATTCCGACACAGTCACGAAAAATGACGAATTTGTCCATGGCCCGATTTTTGTTTCCGATCAACATGTCAAATTTGAGCCCATTCCGACACAGTCGAAAAAAATGACGAAATTGACCCCGGC
>NW_019243618.1:0-1589 GCF_002742605.1 Olea europaea var. sylvestris | reverse complement strand
TTTTTTTTTTTTGAAGAATTTGCTAGTCTAATTCGATTAGAATCGAGCCAATGAAAAGTGGCTTTCGATTTCATGATAACATCGAGTTTGTTCATCTTTGGGAATTGCTTGTCTATTTCGATTGGAATCGAGCCAATGAAAAGTAGCTTTTGATTTCACGATAACATCGGGTTTGTTCGTTTTTCGACGAATTGCTAGTCTAATTAATTAGGAATCGAACCAATGAAAAGTGGTTTTGATTCCATGATAAATTTGGGTTTGATCATTTTCGATGAATTGCTAGTCTAATTCGATTGGAATCGAGCCAATGAAAAGTTGTTTCGATTTGATGATAACTTCGATTTTGTTCATTTTTGACGAATTGCTAGTCTAATTCGATTAGAATTAGGCCAATGAAAAGTGACTTTCGATTTCATGATAACTTCGGGTTTGTTCGTCTTTGGGAAATTGCTGGTCTAATTGGATTGAAAACGAGCCAATGAAAAGTGGTTTTTGATTTCATGATAACATCGGGTTCGTTCGTCTTTAGCAAATTGACAATCTAATTCGATTGGAATCGAGCCAATTAAAAGTGGTTTTTGATTTCATGATAACTTTAGATTTGATTGTTTCTGAAAATTACTAGTCCAATTCGATTGGAATCGAGCCAATAAAAAGTGGTTTTTGATTTCATGATAACTTCGAGTTTGATCATTTTCGACGAATTGCTAGTCTAATTCCAATAGAATCGAGCCAATGAAAAGTGGTTTCGATTTCATGATAACTTCAGTTTTGTTCATTTTTCACGAATTGCTAGTCTAATTTGATTAGAATCAAGCCAATGAAATGTGGCTTTCGATTTCATGATAACATCGGATTTGTTCATCTTTGGGAAATTTCCTGTCTAATTCGATTGGGATCGCGCCAATGAAAAGTGGTTTTTGATTTAATAATAACATCGGGATTGTTCATCTTTGGATAATTACTAGTCTAATTTGATTGGAATCGAGCCCATGAAAAGTGGTTTTTGATTTAACGATAACTTCGGGTTTGTTCATTTTTGGCGAAAGGTGGCTTTCGATTTCATGATAACTTCGGGTTTGATTGTTTTCGAAAATTTCTAGGCTAATTTGAATGGAATTGAACCAATGAAAAATGGTTTTCGATTTCATGAGAACTTCGGCTTTGATCGTTTTCGAAAAATGGCAAGTCCAATTCGATTGGAATCGAGCTAATGAAAAGTGGTTTTTGATTTCATGATTACTTCGGGTTTGTTCGTTTTTGGCAAATCGCTAGTCTAATTCGATTAGAGTCGAGCCAATGGAAAGTGGTTTTTGATTTCATGATAACTTCGGGTTTGATCATTTTCAGTGAATTACTTGTATAATTCGATTAGAATCGTGCCAATGAAAAGTGTATTTCAATTTCATGATAACTCCGGGTTTGATCGTTTTCTAAAAATTGCTAGTCTAATTTGATTGCAATCGAGCTAATGAAATGTGATTTTTGATTTCAAGATAACTTCGGGTTTGATCATTTTCGTCAATTTGCTAGTCTAATTCGATTGGAATCGAGCCATTGAAAAGTGGTTTTGATTTCATGATAACTTC
>NW_019243617.1:0-1589 GCF_002742605.1 Olea europaea var. sylvestris | reverse complement strand
CATTTTTCGAAAGAATGAGCACTTGCATATTTGGAACGCTTGGAGAGTCGGCGTACGAAGAATTGAGCGTTACTTTTGCACACAGTGTCCGTTTCGGGCCCATAAGTACTTTTTGGAAATGTAGCGACCGTTTTGGATAGAACTTAAGACTTTGACATGACGTATGAGGGATTTCGGACATTTTTCGAAAGAATGAGCACTTGCATATTTGGAACGCTTGGAGAGTCGGCGTACGAAGAATTCAGCGTAACTTTTGCACACGGTGTCCGTTTTGGGCCCATAAGTACTTTTTGGAAATGTAGCGACCGTTTTGGATTGAACTCACAACTTCGTCATGACGTATGAGGGATTTCAGCCATTTTTCGAAAGAATGAGCACTTGCATATTTGGAACGCTTGCATAGTTGGCGTACGGAGAATTGAGCGTAACATTTGCACACGGTGTCCGTTTCAAGCCCATAAGTACTTTTTGGAAATGTAGCGACCCTTTTGGATTGAACTTAAGACTTCGTCGTGACGTATGAGGGATTTCGGCCGTTTTTCAAAAGAATGAGCACTTGCATCTTTGGAACGCTTGGAGAGTCGTCGTACGAAGAATTCAGCGTAACTTTTGCACACTGTGTCCGTTTCGGGCCCCTAAGTACTTTTTGAAATGTAGCGACCGTTTTGGATTGAACTCACAACTTCATCGTGACGTATGAGGGATTTCGGCCATTTTTCGAAAGAATGAGCACTTGTATATTTGGAACGCTTGGAGAGTCGGCGTACGTAGAATTCAGCGTAACTTTTGTACACGGTCTCCGTTTTGGGCCCGTAAGTACTTTTTGGAAGTGTAGCTACCGTTTTGGATTGAACTCACCACTTCATCGTGACGTATGAGGGATTTTAGCAATTTTTCGAAAGAATGAGCACTTGTATATTTGGAACGCTTGGAGAGTCGGCGTACGTAGAATTCAGCGTAACTTTTGTACACGGTGTCCGTTTCGGGCCCACAAGTACTTTTTGGAAATGTAGGGACCGTTTTGGATTGAACTTAAGACTTCATTGTGACGTATGAGGGATTTCAGCCATTTTTCGAGAGAATGAGCACTTGCATATATGGAACGCTTGGAGAGTCGGCGTACGTAGAATTCAGCGTAACTTTTGTACACGGTGTCCGTTTCGGGCCCACAAGTACTTTTTGGAAATGTAGGGACCGTTTTGGATTGAACTTAAGACTTCATTGTGACGTATGAGGGATTTCAGCCATTTTTCGAGAGAATGAGCACTTGCATATATGGAACGCTTGGAGAGTCGGCGTACGTAGAATTCAGCGTAACTTTTGTACACGGTGTCCGTTTCGGGCCCACAAGTACTTTTTGGAAATGTAGGGACCGTTTTGGATTGAACTTAAGACTTCATTGTGACGTATGAGGGATTTCAGCCATTTTTCGAGAGAATGAGCACTTGCATATATGGAACGCTTGGAGAGTCGGCGTACGAAGAATTGAGCGTAGCTTTTGCACAAGGTGTCCGTTTCGGGCCCGTAAGTACTTTTTGGAAATGTAGCGAGCGTTTTGGATTGAACTCACAACTTCGTCGTGACGTATG
>NW_019243616.1:0-1589 GCF_002742605.1 Olea europaea var. sylvestris | reverse complement strand
TTGTTTCCGATCAACCAGTGAAATTATAGCCAATTTCGACACAGTCGTGGAAAATTACGAAATTACCCCCGACGCGGTTTTTGATCCCGATCAACCGGTCAAATTTTAGGCTATTCCGACACGATCGCGGAAAATGACGAAATTGCCCCCGGCGCGATTTTTGTTCCCGATCAACCGGTCAAATTCCCCAGCGCGATTTTTGTTCCCGATCAACCGGTCAAATTTGAGCCTATTCCGACACGGTCGCGGAAAATGACGAAATTGCTCCCGGCGCGATTTTTGTTTCCGATCGACCTGTCAAATTTGAGCCCATTCCGACACAGTTGAGAAAAATGACGAAATTGTCCCCGGCGCGATTTTTGTTTCCGATCAACCTGTCAAACTTTAGCCAATTTCGACACAGTCGCGAAAAATGACGAAATTTCCCTTGCGCGATATTTTTTTCCGATCAATCAGTCAAATTTGAGCCCATTCCGACACAGTCGAGAAAAATGACGAAATTGCCCCCGGAGCGATTTTTATTTCCGATCAAACTGTCAAATTTCAGCCAATTCCGAGACAGTTGAGAAAAATGACGAAATTGCCCCCCGGCGCGGTTTTTGTTTCCGATCAACAAGTCAAATTTATGCCAATTCCGACACAGTCGCGAAAAATGACGAAATTACACCCGGCGCGAATTTTGTTCTCGATAAACCTGTCAAATTTGAGCCCGTTCCGACACAGTCGAGAAAAATGACGAAATTGCCCCCGGCGAGGTTATTGTTTTCGATCAACAAGTCAAATTTATGCCAATTCCGACACAGTCGCGAAAAATGACGAAATTACACCCGGCGCGATTTTTGTTCTCGATAAACCTGTCAAATTTGAGCCCGTTCCGACACAGTCGAGAAAAATGACGAAATTGCCCCCGGTGCGATTTTTGTTTCCGATCAACAAGTCAGATTTCTGCCAATTCCGACACAGTCGCGAAAAATGACGAAATTACACCCGGCTCGAGTTTTGTTCCCGATAAACAAGTCAAATTTGAGCTCATTCTGACACAGTCGAGAAAAATGACGAAATTGCCCCCGACGCGGTTTTTGTTTCCGATCAACAAGTCAAATTTCAGCCAATTCCGACACAGTCGTAAAAAAAGATGAAATTGCCCCGGCGCGATTTTTGCTCCCGATAAACCCGTCAAATTTGAGCCCATTCCGACACAATCGAGAAAAATAACGAAATTGCCCTCAGCGCGATTTTTATTTCCGATCAAACTGTCAAATTACAGCCAATTCCTAGACAGTTGAGAAGAATGACGAAATTGCCTCCGGCGCGATTTTTGTTTCCGATCAACAAGTCAAATTTCAACCAATTCCGACACAGTCGCGAAAAATGACGAAATTACACCCGGCGCGATTTTTGTTCCCGATAAACCTGTTAAATTTGAGCCCGTTTCGACACAGTCGAGAAAAATGATGAAATTGCCCCCGGCGAGGTTTTTGTTTTCGATCAACAAGTCAAATTTCTGCCAATTCCGACACAGTCGCGAAAAATGACGAAATTACACCCGGCGCGATTTATGTTCCCGATCAACCTGTCAACTTTGAGCC
>NW_019243615.1:0-1589 GCF_002742605.1 Olea europaea var. sylvestris | reverse complement strand
TTTTGCATATGGCGTCCGTTTTGGGCCCGTAAGTACTTTTCGGAAATGTAGCGACCGTTTTGGATTGAACTCACCACTTCGTCGTGATGTATGAGAGATTCTGACCATTTTTCAAAGAATGAGCACTTGCACATTTGGATTGTCGGCATTCGAAGAATTGAGCGTAACTTTTGTGTACGGCGTCCGTTTTGGGCCAGTAAGTACTTTTTGGAAATGTAGCGACCGTTTCGGATTGAACTCATTGCTTCATCATGACGTATGAGGGATTTTGTCCATTTTTCGAATGAATGAGCACGTGCATATTTGGAACGCTTGGATTGTCGGCGTTCAAAGAATTGAGCGTAACTTTTGCGTACGGTGTCCGTTTTAGGCCCATAAGTACTTTTTGGAAATGTAATGACCGTTTTGGATTGAACTCATCGCTTCATCATGACGTATGAGGGCTTTTGGCCATTTTTCAAAAGAACGAGCACTTGCACATTTGAATTGTCGGCATGTGAAAAATTGAGCGTAACTTTTGCATACGGCTTCCGTTTTGGGCCAATAAGTACTTTTTGGAAATGTAGCGACCGTTTTGGATTGAACTCATCACTTCGTCATGACGTATGATGGATTTTGCCCATTTTTCAAAAGAATTAGCACTTGCATATTTGTAACGCTTGGATTGTCGGCGTTCGAAGAATTGAGCGTAACTTTTGTGTACGGCGTCCGTTTTGGGCCAGTAAGTACTTTTTGGAAATGTAGCGACCATTTCGGATTGAACTCATTGCTTCATCATGACGTATTAGGGATTTTGTCCATTTTTCGAATGAATGAGCACGTGCATATTTGGAACGCTTGGATTGTCGGCGTTCAAAGAATTGAGCGTAACTTTTGCATACGGCTTCCGTTTTGGGCCAATAAGTACTTTTTGGAAATGTAGTGATCGTTTTGGATTGAACTCATCGCTTCATCGTGACGTATGATGGATTTTCCCGATTTTTCAAAAGAATGAGCACTTGCATATTTGGAACGCTTTGACTGTCGACCTTCGATGAATTGAGCGTAACTTCTGCATACGGCGTCCGTTTTGGGCCCGTAAGTACTTTTCGAAAATGTAACGACCGTTTTGGATTGAACTCACCACTTCGTCGTGACGTATGAGGGATTTTGGCCATTTTTCAAAAGAACGAGCACTTGCACATTTGGATTGTCGGCGTTTGAAGAATTGAGTGTAACTTTTCCATACGGCTTCCGTTTTGGGCCAATAAGTACTTTTTGGAAATGTAGCGACCGTTTTGGATTGAACTCATCGCTTCGTCGTGACGTATGACGGATTTTGCCCATTTTTCAAAAGAATTAGCAGTTGCATATTTGTAACGCTTGGATTGTCGGCGTTCGAAGAATTGAGCGTAACTTTTGCGTACGGCGTCCGTTTTGCCATTAGTACCTTTTTGAAATGTGGCGACCGTTTTGGATTGAACTCACTACTTCATTGTGACGTATGTGGGATTTCAGCCATTTTTTGAAAGAATGAGCACGTGCATATTTGGAACGCTTGGATTGTCGGTGTTCGAAGAATTGAGCGTAACTTTTGCATACGGTGTCCG
>NW_019243614.1:0-1590 GCF_002742605.1 Olea europaea var. sylvestris | reverse complement strand
ACTGAAAATGCGCTGATGAATTTAACCCAAGCGAAATTTTAGTCAAATTGGATTGGAAGAGCTCAAATGATCAAAATTCACATGAAAATTTACTCAAATTTAACTGAAAACGCGTCATTAAATAAAACTAAGATGAAATTGTAGTCATATTTGATTTGAAACGCGACAATGAACAAAATTTAGATGAAATTTTAGTCAAATTTGATTAGAAAATGAATCAAACTCAAGTGAAATTTTAGTCAAATTTGATTGAAAACAAGTCAATGAACAAAACCTAGGAGAAATTTTGCTCAAATTTGATTGAAAACGCGTCATTAAGCAAAATGCAGTATAAATTGGAGTCATATTTGATTTGAAGCGCACCAATGAACAAAATTCAGAAGAAATTTTAGTTAAATTTGATTGGAAACGCGGCAAATAAACAAAATTCAGTTGAAATTTTAGTCAAATTTTTCTGGAAATGCCCCAGCAAACTAAATCCAAGTGAAATTTTAGTCAAGTATGATTGGAAGAACACCAATGATCAAAATTCAGATGAAATTTTACTCAAATTTGATTGAAAATGCGCCATTAAACAAAACTCAGATGAAATTGTTGTCATATTTGATTTGAAGCATGCTAATGAATAAAATCCAGAAGAATTTTTTTGTCAAATTTGATTGAAAACGTGTCAATGAACAAAACTCAAGTGAAATTTTAGACAAATTTGATTGGTAACGCGCCAAACAACAAAATTCAAGTGAAATTTTAGTCAAATTTGACTGGAAATGCACCAATGAACTAAACCCAAGTAAAATTTTAGTCAAATTTGATTGGAAGAGCACCAATGATCAAAATTCAGATGAAATTTTACTCAAGTTTGTTTGAAAGTACGCCGTTAAGAAAAACTCAGATGAAATTATCGTCATATTTAATTTGAAGCACGCCAATGAACAAAATCTAGAAGAAATTTTAGTCTGACTTGATTGGAAATGCGTCAATGAACCATACTCAAGTGAAATTTTAGTCAAATTTGATTGAAAACACCCCAAACAATGAAATTCAGGTTAAATTTTAGTCAAATTTGACTGGAAACGAGCCAATGAACATAACCCAAGTGATATTTTAGTCAAATTGGATTGGAAGAGCTTAAATAATCAAAATCCATATGAAACTTTACTCAAATTTGATTGAAAATGTGTCATTTAACAATACTCGGATGAAATTGTAGTCATATTTGATTTGAAGTGCGACAATGAACAAAATTCTGACGAAATTTTAGTCAAATTTGATTGGAAACGGGCCAATAAATCAAACTCATGTTAAATTTTAGTCAAATTTGATTAGAAACACACCAATGAACTAAACCTAAGTGAATTGTTAGTCAAATTTGATTGGAATAGCACCAATGATCAAAATCCCGATGAAATTTTACTAAATTTGATTGAAAACACGCCATTAGTCAAAACTCAGGTGAAATTGTCGTCATATTTGAATTGAAGCATGCTAATGAACAAAATCAAGAAGAAATTTTAGTTAAACTTGATTGGAAACGCGTCAATGAACCATACTCAAGTGAAATTTTAGTCAAATTTCATAGGAAACGGTAAA
>NW_019243613.1:0-1590 GCF_002742605.1 Olea europaea var. sylvestris | reverse complement strand
CGTCTCCCATTTTGGAGGATGATGCTGATGATGATGATGAGACCCCTCTCATCGTCAGGAGGAAGGTAATTAAATCGGTTTACTCATAAGCATACCCTTCTATACTTGAGGCTTTTCCATGTACTGATAGTTTATTTGGACCTCTCAGAAAAGTTCTACCTCTCCCTTGAAGGCTTTGGTGTTGGCAGCTCCTGCTCCATCATCCTCTACTGAGGCTGATTCGTCCAAACCTGCTGATGAAGGGGCTACGCTTAAAGAGAAACCTTCAGTCCTAGAATCTTCATCACAACCAATGGACGAGCCACCTTCTTCCCAGGGCGTTGACCCCCAAATGTCGAAGCAGAAGGTAATTCATTTTTTTATGCTTTACCTTTGCTTGTGCTATTGGTGTTGTTTTGTTGTCTTTTGAGTTCTGCAGATGCTCCTATGAGTTTGCCTGTTGCGGCAAGGTCTTCTCGCTTAGACAAGGGGAAATCCTCACAAATGGTGGAACCAGAGGTGGCAGATTTGGATGGGGATATGCCATCTTCCAAGATTGCTGATGAGGTAATCTTTGCTTTACCTTTACCTCCACTTTGTTTAGTGTAGTGGAAGCCTTCAATATTGGCGATTTTCTTTGTAGGATGCTGATAAAATTGTGCATTCCATTCAAGACTTGTTCGCTTCCTGGGGGCAAGTCAAAACATCTCGCCCTGCTTCAGCCAGTTGTCCTTCTGTTTCTTCAGAGGACGATATGAAGTTCCTCAAGCAGTCGATATTTGAGTATGTGTCCTTTATGGATATGGACATCGGTAAGGCTAGTGCTGCCATGCATAAGGATAAGCTTAAGCATTTGAATGCACAATTGGAGCAAGCATTGACACTTCCGTCGCTCAATCTTTCTGCTGATTTTAAAGCGACGTTGAAAGTTATCCATTCCGAGGCCCTCTCTTCGCTGGCCAAGAATGTTGAACTGAAGGTCAAAAGTACTCAATATCTTCGTGCCGTATCTGAAGAAGAGTCTTTGCTTCTGGAGATCGACAAAGCTGAGGACGAGTTGAAAGAAATATATTCCGAAGTCATGATTGAAGACTCTTTGATGACTAATTTGGCTGCTCAGATGAAGGAGCTTCAAGCCAAGATGGACGACTGCAAGGCGAGAATGGCTGCTAAAAAGCGTAATGTCTCCCAAGGAATTGAGCAAACTAAGTCTTTGGTCGAGCAATACAAGAAGTTGGAAGTTGATGATGATCTTGTGGCTGAATTGAACATCACTTCTTCTCGACAGAACGAGGACTAGGGGAACCTTAGGGAAAGAATTTGTTCGGTATGGGGCGGATTGTAATTAAGACACATAATGTCTTAACTTTTTCTTTTTGTAATTTCGCATTTGACTTTTCCTTTGTAACATTTTACTGATATAACAGCAGCCATCATTGTTAATGAATAACTATTTTATCCTCTTGTGTATTTATTGATGTTTGTTTTTTAATCGTTAATCACTCAGGCATTTAACTGCTTTATGCTAAAAAAAAAAAATTTTTGCACATTTTCTTTTGATATTTCTGCCCGATTTTGGACCATTTAATCTCATTTACTAGACACGAATAT
>NW_019243612.1:0-89903 GCF_002742605.1 Olea europaea var. sylvestris | reverse complement strand
ATTCCTACACCGTCGTGAAAAATGACGAAATTGCCCCTGGCACGATTTTTGTTTCCGATCAACCTGTCAAATTTCAACCCATTACGATAATGTCGCTATAAATGACGAAATTGCCCCTGGCGCGACTTTTGTTCCCGATCAACCTATCAAATTTCTGCCCATTCCGACACAGTTGCGATAAATGACGAAATTACCCCCGGCGCTATTTTCAATTCCGATCCACTTGTCAAATTTTAGCCCATTCTGATACCGTCGCGAAAAATGACGAAATTGTCCCTGTCGCGACTTTTGTTTCCGATCAACCTGTCAAATTTCACCCCATTCCAATACCGTCGCGATAAATGAAGAAATTGCCCCTGGTGAAGTTTTCGTTTCCGATCAACCTGTCAAATATCGGCCCATTCCGACGTCGTCGCGACAAAGGACGAAATTACCCCAGGCTTGACTTTTGTTTAAGATCAACCTGTCAAACTTCAGCTCATTCCTACACCGTCGCTAAAAATAACGAAATTGCCCCGGGCACGACTTTTGTTTCCGATCAACCTATCAAATTTCAGCCCATTCCGACACCGTCGCTATAAATGACGAAATTACCCCTGGCGCTACTTTTGTTTCCGATCAACCTGTCAAATTTCAGGCCATTCCGACACAGTCGCGATAAATGACGAAATTGCCCCTGGCGCGGTTTTCGTTTTCGATCAACCTGTCAAATTTCAGCCCACTCCAACACCGTCGTGACAAATGACGAAATTGCACCATGCGCAACTTTTGTTTAATATCAACTTGGCAAATTTCAGCACATTCTGACACTGTCGCGAGAAATGATGAAATTGCCCCGGCGCGACTTTTTTTTCGATCAACCTATCAAATATCAGCCCATACCGACACCGTCGCGACAAATGAATAAATTGCCCCTGGCGTGACTTTTGTTTAAGATCAACCAGTTAAATTTCTGCCCATTCCGACACCGTCAAGAAAAATGTAGAAATTGCCCCTGGCACGATTTTTGTTTCCGATCAGCCAGTCAAATTTCAGCCCATTCCGACACCGTCGCTATAAATGACGAAATTGCCACGGGCGCGATTTTTGTTTCTGATCAACCTTTCGAATTTCAGCCCATTCCGACACCGTCGCGATAAATGACGAAATTGCCCCTGGCGCGATTTTCGTTTCCGATCAACCTGTCAAATTTCAGCCCATTCCGACACCGTCGCGACAAAGGACGAAATTACCCCAGGCGCGACTTTTATTTAAGATCAACCTGTCAAATTTCAGCTCATTCCTACACCGTCGCTAAAAATGACGAAATTGCCCCGAGCACGACTTTTGTTTCCGATCAACCTGTCAAATTTTAGCCCATTCCGACACCGTCGCTATAAACGACGAAATTACCCCTGGAGCGACTTTTGTTTCCGATCAACCCGTCAAATTTCAGCGCATTTCGACACAGTCGCGATAAATGACGAAATTGCCCCTCGTGCGACTTTTGTTTAAGATCAACCTGTCAAATTTCAGCCCATTCCTACACCGTCGTGAAAAATGACGAAATTGCCCCTGGCACGATTTTTGTTTCCGATCAACCTGTCAAATTTCAACCCATTTCGATAATGTCGCTATAAATGACGAAATTGCCCCTGGCGCGACTTTCGTTCCCGATCAACCTATCAAATTTCTGCCCATTCCGACACAGTTGCGATAAATGATGAAATTGCCCCTGGCGCGATTTTCGATTCCGATCAACTTGTCAAATTTTAGCCCATTCCGATACCGTCGCGAAAAATGACGAAATTGTCCCTGTCGCGACTTTTGTTTCCGATCAACCCATCAAATTTCACCCCATTCCAACACCGTCGCGAAAAATGATGAAATTGACCCGGCGCGACTTTTTTTTCCGATCAACCTATCAAATATCAGCCCATACCAACACCGTCGCTACAAATGACGAAATTGCCCTGGTACAACTTTTGTTTAAGATCAACCTGTTAAATTTCTGCCCATTCCGACACCGTCGCGAAAAACGACTAAATTATCCCTGGCACGATTTTTGTTTTCGATCAGCCAGTCAAATTTCAGCCCATTCCGACACTGTCGCGTTAAGTGACGAAATTGCCACTGGCGCGATTTTCGTTTCCGATCAACCTGTCAAATTTCGGCCCATTTCGACACCGCCGCTATAAATGATGAAATTGCCCCTGGCGCGACTTTTGTTTCTGATCAACCTGTCAAATTTCAACCCATTCCAACACAGTCGCGACAAATGACAAAATTGCCCCAGGCGCGACTTTTGTTTAAGATCAACCTGGGAAATTTCAGCCCATTCCTACACCGCCGCGAAAAATGACGAAATTACTCCTGGCACGATTTTTGTTTCCGATCAACCTGTCAAATTTCAGCCCATTCCAACACCGTCGCGATAAATGATGAAATTGTCCCTCGTGCAATTTTCGTTTCCGATCAACCCGTCAAATATCAGCCCATTCTGATGCCGTCGCGACAAATGACGAAATTGCCCGTGGCGCGACTTTTGTTTAAGATCAACCTGTCAAATTTCAGCCCATTCCAACACCGTTGCGATAAATGATGAAATTGCCCCTGGCGGGGTTTTCGTTTTCGATCAATCTGTCAAATTTTAGTTCATTCTGACACTGTCGCTACAAATGACGAAATTGCCCTTGGCGCGATTTTTATTTCCGATCAACCTGTCAAATTTCAGCCCATTCCAACACCGTCGCGATAAATGAGGAAATTGCCGCTGGCGCAACTTTTGTTTAAGATCAACCTGTCAAATTTCAGCCCATTCCGACACCGTTGATATAAATGACGAAATTACACCTGGCGCGACTTTTGTTTAAGATCGACCTGTCAAATGTCAGCCCATTCCTACACCGTCACGAAAAATGATGAAATTGCTCCTGGCACAATTTTTGCTTCCGATCAGCCTGTCAAATTTCAGCCCACTCCAACACCGTCGCGATAAATGACGAAATTGCCCCTGGCGCAATTTTCGTTTCCGATCAACCTGTCAAATTTCAGCCCATTCCGACACCGTCACTATAAATGATGAAATTGCCCCTAGCGCTACTTTTGTTTCCGATCAACCTGTCAAATTACAGCCCATTCAGACACCTTCGCGACATATGACGAAATTGCCTTTGGCGCGACTTTCGTTTCCGATCAATCTGTTAAATTTCAACCGATTCTGACTCCGTCGCGACCAATGATGAAATTACCCCAGGCGTGGCTTTTTTTTAAGATCAACCTATCAAATTTCAGCCCATTCCTACACCGTCGCGAAAAATGACTAAATTGTCCTCGACAAGATTTTTGTTTCCAAACAACCTATCAAATTTCAGCCCATTCCAACACCTCCGCTATAAATGACGAAATTACCCCTGGCGAAACTTTTGTTTCCGATCAACCTGCCAAATTTCAGCCCATTCCGACACAGTCGCGATAAATGATGAAATTGCTCCTGGCGCGATTTTCGTTTCAGATCAACCTGTCAAATTTCAGCCCACTTCGACACCGTCGCGACAAATGACGAAATTGCTCCATGCGCAACTTTTGTTTAAGATCAACTTGTCAAATTCCAGCCCATTCTGACGCCGTCGCGAAAAATGATGAAATTGCCCCTGGCGCGACTTTTTTTCCGATCAACCTATCAAATATCAGCCCATACCGACTCCGTCACGACAAATGACGAAATTGCCCCTGGCGCGACTTTTGTTTAAGATCAACCTGTTAAATTTCTGCCCATTCCGACACCGTCGCGAAAAATGACGAAATTACCCCTGGCACAATTTTCGTTTCCAATCAGCCAGTCAATTTTCAGCCCATTCCGACACTGTCGTGTTAAGTGACGAAATTGCCACTGGCACGATTTTCGTTTCCGATCAACCTGTCAAATTTCAGCCCATTTCGACAACGCCGCGATAAATTACGAAATTACCCCTGGCGCGACTTTTGTTTCCGATCAACCTGTCAAATTTCAACCCATTCTGACACAGTCGCGCCAAATGACAAAATTGCCCCTGGCGCGACTTTTGTTTAAGATCAACCTGGCAGATTTCAGCCCACTCCTACACCGTCGCGAAAACTGACGAAATTGCCCCCGGCACGATTTTTGTTTCCGATCATCCAGTCAAATTTCAGCCCATTCCGACACTGTCGCGTTAAGTGACGAAATTGCCCCTGGCACGATTTTCGTTTCGGATCAACCTGTTAAATTTCAGCCCATTACGACACCGTCGCGACAAAGGACAAAATTACCCCAGGCGCGACTTTTGTTTAAGATCAACTTGTCAAATTTCAATTCATTCCTACACTGTCGCTAAAAATGACGAAATTGCCCCGAGCACGACTTTTGTTTCCGATCAACCTGTCAGATTTCAGCCCATTTCGACACCGCCGCTATAAATGATGAAATTGCCCCTGGCACGACTTTTGTTTCCGAATAACCAGTCAAATTTCAGCGCATTCCGACACAGTCGCGATAAACGACGAAATTGCCCCTCGTGCGACTTTTGTTTAAGATCAACCTGTCAAATTTCAGCCAATTCCTGCACCGTCGCGAAAAATGACGAAATTGCCCCTGGCACGATTTTTGTTTCCGATCATCCAGTCAAATTTCAGCCCATTCCGACACTGTCGCGTTAAGTGACGAAATTGCCCTGGCACGATTTTCGTTTCGGATCAACCTGTCAAATTTCAGCCCATTCCAACACAGTTGCGATAAATGACGAAATTGCCCCTGGCGCGATTTTCGATTCCGATCAACTTGTCAAATTTTAGCCCATTCTGATACCGTCGCGAAAAATGACGAAATTGTCCTTCTCGCGACTTTTGCTTCCGATCAACCTGTCAAATTTCACCCCATTCCAACACCGTCGCGATAAATGACGAAATTTCCACTGGCGCGATTTTTGTTTCCGATCAACCTGTCAAATATCAGCCCATTCCGACGTCGTCGCGTCAAATAACGAAATTGCCCCTGGCGCGACTTTTGTTTAAGATGATCCCGTCAAATTTCCGCCCATTCCGACACCGTCACGAAAAATAACGAAATTGCCCCTGGCACAAGTTTTGTTTCCGATCAACCAGTCAAATTTCAGCCCATTCCGACTCCGTCGCAATAAATGACGAAATTTCCCCTGGCGCGATTTTCGTTTCCGATCAACCTGTGAAATTTCAGCCCAATCCGACACCGCTGCTATAAATGACGAAATTGCCCCTGGCGCGACTTTTGTTTCCGATCAACCTGTCAAATTTTAGCATATTCCGACACAGTCGCGATAAATGACGAAATTGCCCTAGGCGCAACTTTTGTTTAAGATCAACCTGTCAAATGTCAGCCCATTCCTACACCGTCGCAAAAAATGACGAAATTGCTCCTGGCGCGATTTTTGTTTCCGATTAACCTGTCGAATTTCAGCCCATTCCAACACCGTCGCGATAAATGACGAAATTGCCCCTGGCGCGGTTTTCGTTTCCGATCAACCTGTCAAATATCAGCCCATTCCGACGTCGTCGCGACAAATGACGAAATTGCCCATTGGCGCGACTTCTGTTTAAGATCAACATGTCAAATTTCCGCCCATTCCGATACAGTCGTGATAAATGATGAAATTGCCCCTGGCGCGGTTTTCTGTTCCGATCAACCTGTCAAATTTCAGCCCATTCTGACACCGTCGAGAAAAATGACGAAATTGCCCCTGGCGCGACTTTTGTTTCCGATCAACCTATCAAATTTCAGCCCATTACAACACCGTCGCGATAAATAACGAAATTGCCCCTGGCGCGATTTTCGTTTCCGATGAACCTGTCAAATTTCAGTCCATTCCGACACCGTCGCGACAAATGACGAAATTGCCCCTGGCGCAACTTTTCTCTAAGATCAACCTGTCAAATTCCAACCCACTCTGACACCGCCACTAGAAATGACGAAATTGCCCCTAGCGCGACTTTTGTTTCCGATCAACCTGTCAAATTTCAGCTCATTCCAGCACCGTCGCTATAAATGACGAAATTGCCACCGGCCCAGTTTTCGTTTCCGATCAACCTGTCAAATATCAGCCCATTCCGACATCGTCGCGACAAATGACGAAATTGTCCCGGGCCTGACTTTTGTTTAAGATGAACCTGTCAAATTTTCGTCCATTCCGACACCGTCACGAAAAATGACGAAATTGTCCCTGGCACAATTTTTGTTACGAACAAGCAGTCCAATTTCAGCCCATTCCGACTCCATCGTGATAAATGACGCAATTGCCTCCGGGACGGTTTTCGTTTCCGATCAACGTGTCAAATTTCAGCCATTCCGACACCGCCGCTATAAATGACGAAATTGCCCCAGGCGCAACTTTTGTTTAAGATCAACCTGCCAAATTTAAGCCCATTCTGACACCGTCGCGAAAAATGATGAAATTGCCCCTGGCGCAACTTTTGTTTCCGATCAACCAGTCAAATTTCAGCCCATTTCGACACCGTCGGGTTAAATGACGAAATTGCCCCTGGCACGGTTTTTGTTTCCGATCAACCTGTCGAATTTCAGCCCATTCCGACACCGTCGCGACAAATAACGAAATTGCCCCTGGCGCAACTTTTGTTTAAGATCAACCTGTCAAATTTCAGCCCATTCCGACACCGTCGCGATAAATGACGAAATTGCCCTGGCGCGGTTTTCGTTTCCGGTCAATTTGTCAAATTTTAGCCCATCCTGATACCGTCGCAACAAATGATGAAATTGCCCCGACGCGATTTTTGTTTCTGATCAACCTGTCAAATTTCAGCCCATTCCGACACCGTCGCGACGAATGACGAAATTACCCCTAGCACAACTTTTGTTTAAGATCAACCTGTCAGATTTTAGCCCATTCCGACACCGTTGCAATAAATGACGAAATTGCCCCTGGCACGACTTTTGTTTAAGATCTACCTGTCAAATGTCAGCCCATTCCTACACCGTCGTGAAAAATGATGAAATTGCTTCTGGCACAATTTTTGCTTCCGATCAACCTGTCAAATTTTAGCCCACTCCAACACCGTCGCGATAAATGACGAAATTGCCCCTGGCGTAATTTTCGTTTCCGATCAACCTGTCAAATATCAGCCCATTCCGATGTCATCTTGACAAATGACGAAATTACCCCTGGCGCGACTTTTATTTAAGATGAACCCGTCAAATTTTCGCCCGTTCTGACCCCGTCAAGAAAAATAACGAAATTGCCCCTGGCACGAGTTTTGTTTCCGATCAACCAGTCAAATTTCAGTCCATTCCGACTCCGTCGCGATAAATGACGAAATTGCCCCTGGCGCGGTTTTCGTTTCCGATCAACCTGTAAAATTTCAGCCCATTCCGACACCACCGCTATAAATGACGAAATTGCCCCTGGCACGTCTTTTGTTTCCGATCAACCTGTCAAATTTCAGCCCATTCCGACACAGTCGCAATAAATGATGAAATTGCCCGAGGCCCGACTTTTGTTTAAGATCAACCTGTCAAATGTCAGCCCATTCCTACACCGTCGCAAAAAATGACGAAATTGCACCTGGCGCGATTTTTGTTTTCGATCAACCTGTCAAATTTCAGCCCATTCCAACACCGTCGCGATAAATGACGAAATTGCCCTTGGCGCGATTTTCGTTTTCGATCAACCTGTCAAATGTCAGCCCATTCCGACGCCGTCGCGACAAATGAAGAAATTGCCCATTGGCGCGAATTTTGTTTAAGATCAACCTGTCAAATTTCCACCCATTCCAATACAGTCGCGATAAATGACGAAATTGCCCCTGGCCCAGTTTTCTATTCCGATCAACCGGTCAAATTTCAGCCCATTCTGACACCGTCGCGAAAAATGACGAAATTGCCCCTGGCGCGACTTTTGTTTCCCATCAACCTGTCAAATTTCAGCCCATTACAACACCGTCGCGATAAATGACGAAATTGCCCCTGGCGCGATTTTCGTTTCCGATGAACCCTTCAAATTTCAGCCCATTCCGACACCGTCGCGACAAATGACGAAATTGCCCCTGGGGCACTCTGACACCGCCGCGAAAAATGACGAAATTGCCCCTGGCGCGACTTTTGTTTCCGATCAACCTGTCAAATTTCAGCCCGTTCCAACACCGTCGCGATAAATGACGAAATTGCCCCTGGCGCAGTTTTCGTTTTCGATCAACCGGCCAAATATCAGCCCATTCTGACGCCGTCGCGACGAATGACGAAATTGCCCCTGGCGCGACTTTTGTTTAAGATGAACCTGTCAAATTTCTGCCCATTCCGACACCATCACGAAAAATGACGAAATTGTCCTTGGCATGATTTTTGTTTCCGATCAACCAGTCCAATTACAGCCCATACCGACTCCGTCGCGATAAATGACGAAATTGCCCCCGAGGCGATTTTCGTTTTCGATCAACGTGTCAAATTTCAACCATTTCGACACCGCCGCTATAAATGACGAAATTGCTCCAGGCGCAACTTTTGTTTAAGATCAACCTGCCAAATTTCAACCCATTCTGACACCGTCGCGAAAAATGATGAAATTGCCCCTAGTGCGACTTTTGTTTCCGATCAACCGATCAAATATCAGCCCATTCCGACACCGTCGCGACAAATGACGAAATTGCCCCTGGCGCGACTTTTGTTTAAGATGAACCTGTCAAATTTTCGCCCATTCCGACACCGTCACGAAAAATGACGAAATTGCCCCTGGCACGATTTTTGTTTCCGATCAACCAATCCAATTTCAGCCCATACCGATTCCGTCGTGATAAATGACGAAATTTGCCCCGGGGCGATTTTCGTTTCCGATCAACATGTCAAATTTCAACCATTCCGACACCGCCGCTATAAATGACGAAATTGCTCCAGGCGTAACTTTTGTTTAAGATCAACCTGCCAAATTTCAGCCCATTCTGACATTGTCGCGAAAAATGATGAAATTGCCCATGGCGCGACTTTTGTTTCCGATCAACCTATCAAATTTCCGCCCATTCCGACACCGTCACGAAAAATGACGAAATTGCCCCAGGGGCAATTTTCGTTTTCGATCAACGTGTCAAATTTCAGCCATTTCGGTACCGCCGCTATAAATGACGAAATTGCTCCAGGCGCAACTTTTGTTGAAGAACAACCTGTGAAATTTCAGCCCATTCTGACACCGTTGCGAAAAATGATGAAATTGTCCCTGGCGCGACTTTTGTTTCCGATCAACCTATCAAATATTAGCTCATTCCGACACCGTCGCCACAAATGACAAAATTGCCCCTCGCGCGACCTTTGTGTAAGATCAACCTGTAAAATTTTTACCCATTCCGACACCATCGCGAAAAATGACGAAATTGCCCCTGGCACGATTTTTGTTTCCAATCAACCAGTCAAATTTCAGCCCATTCCGACACCGTCGCGTTAAATGACGAAATTGACCCTGGCACGATTTTTGTTTCCGATCAAACTGTCAAATTTCAGCCCATTCCGACACCGTTGCGACAAATGACGAAATTGCCCCTGGCGCAACTTTTGCTTAAGATCAACCTGTCAAATTTCAGCCCATTCCAACACCGTCGCGATAAATGACGAAATAGCCCCTTGCGCGATTTTCGTTTTCGATCAATCTGTCAAATTTTAGCCCATTCTGACACCGTCGCGACAAATGACGAAATTGCCCCTGGCGCGATTTTTGTTTCCGATCAACCTGTCAAATTTCAGCCCATTCCGACACCGTTGCGACAAATGACGAAATTGCCCCTGGCGCGATTTTTGTTTCCGATCAACCTGTCAAATTTCAGCCCATTCCGACACCGTCGTGATGAATGACGAAATTGCCCCTGGCTCAACTTTTGTTTAAGATCAACCTGTCAAATTTCAGCCCATTTCGACACCGTTACGATAAATGACCAAATTGCCACTGGCGCGACTTTTGTTTAAGATCAACTTGTCAAATGTCAACCCATTCCTACACCGTCGCGAAAAATGATGAAATTGCACCTGGCACAATTTTTGCTTCCGATCAACCTATCAAATTACAGCCTACTCCAACACCGTCGCCATAAATGACGAAATTGCCCTTGGTGTAGTTTTCGTTTCCGATCAACCTGTCAAATTTAAGCCCATTCCGACACCGTCGCTATAAATGATGAAATTGCCCCTAGCGCTACTTTTGTTTCCGATCAACCTGTCAAATTTCAGCCCATTCAGACACCATCGCGATATATGACGAAATTTCCCCTGGCGCGAGTTTCGTTTTCGATCAATCTGTCAAATTTCAGCCCATTCTGACTCCGTCGCGACCAATGAAGAAATTGCCCCAGGCGAGACTTTTGTTTAAGATCAACCTATCAAATTTCAGCCCATTCCTACACCGTCGCGAAAAATGACGAAATTGTCCACGACAAGATTTTTGTTTCCGAACAACCTATCAAATTTCAGCCCATTCCGACACCGCCGCTATAAATGACGAAATTACCCCTGGCACGACTTTTGTTTCCGATCAACCTGTCAAATTTGAGCCCATTTCGACACAGTCGCGAAAAATGACGAAATTGCCCCTGGCGCGGTTTTCGTTTCAGATCAACCTGTCAAATTTCAGCCCACTCCGACACCGTCGCGACAAATGACGAAATTACTCCATGCGCAACTTTTGTTTAAGATCAACTTGTCAAATTTCAGCCCATTCAGACGCCGTCGCGAAATATATTGTAATTGCCCCTGGCGTGACTTTTTTTTTGATCAACCTATCAAATATCAGCCCATTCCGACACCGTCGCGACAAATGACGAAATTGCCCCTGGCGCGACTTTTGTTTTAGATCAACCTGTTAAATTTTCGCCCATTTCGATACTGTCGCGAAAAATGACGAAATTGCCCCTGGCACGATTTTTTTTTCCGATCAGCCAGTCAAATTTCAGCCCATTCCGACACTATTGCGTTAAGTGACGAAATTGCCACTGGAGCAATTTTCGTTTTCGATCAACCTGTCAAATTTCAGCCCATTCCGACACCGCCGCTATAAATGACGAAATTGCCCCTGGCGCGACTTTTGTTTCAGATCAACCTGTCAAATTTCAACCCATTCCGACACAGTCATGACAAATGACAAAATTGCCCCTATCGTGACTTTTGTTTAAGATCAACCTGAAAAATTTCAGCCCATTCCTACACCGTCGCGAAAAATGACGAAATTACTCCTGGCACGATTTTTGTTTCCGATCAACCTGTCAAATTTCAGCCCATTCCGACACCATCGCGATAAATGACGAAATTGCCCCTTGCGCAATATTCTTTTTCCGATCAACCTGTCAAATATCAGTCCATTCTGACGCCGTTGCGACAAATGACGAAATTGCCCTTGGAGCGACTTTTATTTAAGATCAACCTGTCAAATTTCAGCCCATTCCTACACCATCGCGAAAAATGACGAAATTACCCCTAGCACGATTTTTGTTTCCGATCAAGCAGTCAAATTTCAGCCCATTCCGACACCGTCGCGACAAATGACGAAATTGCCCCTGGCGTGACTTTTGTTTAAGATCAACCTATTAAATTTTCGCCCATTCCGACATCGTCGCGAAAAATGACGAAATTGCCCCTGGCACGACTTTTGTTTTCGATCAGCCAGTCAAATTTCAGCCCATTCCGACAACGTTACGATAAATGACGAAATTGCGCCAGGCGCGACTTTTGTTTAAGATCAACCTGTCAAATGTCAGCCCATTCCTACATCGTAGAAAAATGATGAAATTGCTCCTGGCACAATTTTTGCTTCCGATCAACCTGTCAAATTTCAGCCCACTCCAACACCGTCGCGATAAATGACGAAATTGCCCCTGGCGAGGTTTTCGTTTCCGATCATTCTGTCAAATTTCAGCCCATACTGACACCGTCGCGACAAATGACAAAACTGCCCCATGCGCGACTTTTGTTTAAGATCAACCTATCAAATTTCTTCACATTCCGACACCGTCGCGATAAATGACGAAATTGCCCCTGGTGCGATTTTGGTTTTCGATCAACCTGTCAAATTTCAGCCCATTCTGACACTGCTGCTATAAATGACGAAATTGCCCATGGCGCGACTTTTGTTTCCGATCAACCTGTCAAATTTCATCCCATTCCGACACTGTCGCGATAAATGACGAAATTTCCCCTGGCGAGAATTTCTTTTCCGATCAACCTGTCAAATTTTAGCCCACTCCGACACCGTCGCGACAAATGATGAAATTGCTCAAGGCGCAACTTTTGTTTAAGATCAACCTGTCAAATTTCAGCCCATTCTGACATCGTCGCGAAAAATGATGAAATTACCCCTGGCGCGACTTTTGTTTTCGATCAACCTATCATATCAGCCCATTTCGACACCGTCACGACAAATGACGAAATTGCCCCTGGCGTGACTTTTGTTTAAGATCAACCTGTTAAATTTCCACCCATTCTGACACTGTCGCGAAAAATGAGGAAGTTGCCCTTGGCACGATTTTCGTTTCCAATCAACCAGTCAAATTTCAGCCCATTCCGACACCATCGCGTTAAATGATGAAATTGCCCCTGGCACGATTTTCGTTTCCGATCAACCTATCAAATTTCAGCCTATTTCGACACCGTCGCTATAAATGAAGAAATTACCCCTGGCGCGACTTTTGTTTTCGATCAACCTGTCAAATTTCAGCCCATTCTGACACAGTCGCGATAAATGAGGAAATTGCCCTAGGCGCGACTTTTGTTTAAGATCAACCTGTCAAATGTCAGCCCATTCCTACACTGTCACGAAAAATGAAGAAATTGCTCCTGGCGCGATTTTTGTTTCCGATCAACCTGTCAAATTTCAGCCCATTCCAACACCGTCGCGATAAATGACGAAATTGCTCTTGGCGCGATTTTCGTTCCCGATCACCTGTCAAATATCAGCCCATTCTGACGCCGTCGCGACAAATGATGAAATTGCCCATTGGTGCGACTTTTGTTTAAGATCAACCTGTCAAATTTTCGCCCATTCCGATACAGTCGCGATAAATGACGAAATTGTCCCTGGCACGGTTTTCTGTTCCGATCAACCTGTCAAATTTCAGCCCATTCTGACACCGTCGTGAAAATGACGAAATTGCCCCTGGCGCGACTTTTGTTTCCCATCAACCTGTCAAATTTCAGGCCATTACAACACCGTCGCGATAAATGATGAAATTATCCCTGGCGCGATTTTCGTTTCCGATGAACCTGTCAAATTTCAGCCCATTCCGACACTGTCGCGACAAATGACGAAATTGCCCCTGGCGCAACTTTTGTTTAAGATCAACCTATCAAATTCCAGCCCACTCTGACAACGCCGCGAAAAATGACGAAACTGCCCCCAGCGCGACTTTTGTTTCCGATCAACCAGTCAAATTTCAGCCCGTTCCAGCACCGTCGTGATAAATGACGAAATTGCCCCTGGCGCAGTTTTCGTTTCCGATCAACCTGTCAAATATCAGCCCATTCCGACGTCATCGCGACAAATGACGAAATTGCCCCTGGCGCGACTTCTGTTTAAGATGAACCTGTCAAATTCTGCCCATTCCGACACCGTCACGAAAATTGACGAAATTGTCCCTGGCACGATTTTTGTTTCCGATCAACCAGTCCAATTTCAGCCCATACCGACTCCGTCGCGATAAATGACAAAATTGCCCCCGGGGCAATTTTCGTTTCTGGTCAACGTGTCAAATTTCAGCCATTCCGACACCGTCGCTTTAAATGACGAAATTGCTCCTTGCGCAACTTTTGTTTAAGATCAACCTGCCAAATTTCAGCCCATTCTGACACCGTCGCGAAAAATGATGAAATTGCCCTTGGCGCGACTTTTGTTTCCGATCAACCTATCAAATATCAGCCCATTCCGACACCGTCGCGACAAATGACGAAATTGCCCCTGGCGCGACTTTTATTTAAGATGAACCTGTCAAATTTCTGCCCATTCCGACACCGTCACGAAAAATGACGAAATTGCCCCTGGCACGATTTTTGTTTCCGATCAACTAGTCCAATTTCAGCCCATTCCGACTCCGTCGTGATAAATGAGGAAATTGCCCCCGGGGTGATTTTCGTTTCCGATCAACTTGTCAAATTTCAGCCATTCCGACACCGCCGCTATAACTGACGAAATTGCGCCAGGCGCAACTTTTGTTTAAGAACAACCTACCAAATTTCAGCCCATTCTGACGCCGTCACAAAAAATGATGAAATTGCCCCTGGCGCGACTTTTGTTTCCGATCAACCTATCAAATATCAGCCCATTCCGACATCGTCGCGATAAATGAAGAAATTGCCCCTGGCGCGACCTTTGTGTAAGATCAACATGTCAAATTTCCACCCATTCCGACACCATCGCGAAAAATGACGAAATCGCCCCAGGCATGATTTTTATTTCCGATCAACCTGTCAAATTTCAGCCCATTCCGACACCGTCGCGACAAATGACGAAATTGCCCCTGGCGCAACTTTTGTTTAAGATCAACCCGTCAAATTTCAGCCCATTCCGGCACCGTCGCGATAAATGACGAAATTGCCCCTGGCGCGATTTTCGTTTCCGATCAATCTGTCAAATTTTAGCCCATTCTGACACCGTCGCGACAAATGACGAAATTGCCCCTGGTGCAACTTTTGTTTCCGATCAACCTGTCAAATTTCAGCCCATTCCGACACCATCGCGACGAATGACGAATTTACCCCTGGCGCAACTTTTGTTTAAGATCAACCTGTCAAATTTCAGCCCATTCCGACACCGTTGCGATAAATGACGAAATTGCCCCTGGCGCGACTTTTGTTTAAGATCAACCTATCAAATGTTAGCCCATTCCTACACCGTCACGAAAAATGATGAAATTGCTCCTGGCACAATTTTTGCTTCCGATCAACCTATCAAATTTCAGCCCACTCCAACACCGTCGCGATAAATGACGAAATTGCCCTTGGCGCAATTTTCGTTTCCGATCAACTTGTCAAATTTCAGCCCATTCCGACACCGTCGCTATAAATGGTGAAATTGCCCCTAGCGCTACTTTTGTTTCCGATCAACCTGTCAAATTTCAGCCCATTATATGACAAAATTGCCCCTGGCGCGACCTTCGTTTCCGATCAATCTGTCAAATTTCAGCCCATTCTGACTTCGTCGCGACCAATGAAGAAATTTGCCCCAGGCGCGACTTTTGTTTAAAATCAACCTGTCAAATTTCAGCCAATTCCTACACCGTCGCGAAAAATGATGAAATTGTCCCCGGCAATATTTTTGTTTCCGAACAACCTATCAAATTTTCAGCCCATTCCAACACCGCCGCTATAAATGACGAAATTACCCCTGGCGCGACTTTTGTTTCCGATCAACCTATCAAATTTCAACCCATTCCGACACAGTCGCGATAAATGACGAAATTGCCCTTGGCGCGGTTTTCGTTTCCGATCAACCTGTCAAATTTTAGCCCACTACGACACCGTCTCGACAAATGACGAAATTGCTCCATGCGCAACTTTTGTTTAAGATCAACTTGTCGAATTTCAGCCCATTTTGACACCGTCGCGAAAAATGATGAAATTACCCCTGGCGTGACTTTTTTTTTCCGATCAACCTATCAAATATCTGTCAATTCCGACACCGTCGCGACAAATGACGAAATTGTCCCTGGTGCGACTTTTGTTTAAGATCAACCTGTTAAATTTCCGCCCATTCCGACACCGTCGCGAAAAATGACGAAATTGCCTCTGGCACGATTTTTGTTTCCGATCAGCCAGTCAAATTTCAGCCCATTTCGACACTGTTGCGTTAAGTGACGAAATTGCCACTGGCGCGATTTTCGTTTCCTATCAACCTGTCAAATATCAGCCCATTCCGACACCGCCGCTATAAATGACGAAATTGCCCCTGGCGCGACTATTGTTTCCGATCAACCTGTCAAATTTCGACCCGTTCCGACACAGTCGCGACAAATGACAAAATTGCCCCTAGCGCGACTTTTATTTAAGATCAACCTGACAAATTTCAGCCCATTTCTACACCGTCGCGAAAAATGACGAAATTACTCCTGGCACGATTTTTGTTTCCGATCAACCTGTCAAATTTCAACCCATTCCGACACCATCGCGAAAAATGACGAAATTACCCTTGGAACGATTTATGTTTCCAATCAACAGTCAAATTTCAACCCATTCCGTCACCGTCGCGTTAAATGATGAAATTGCCCCTGGCGCAATTTTCGTTTCCGATCAACTTGTCAAATTTCAGCCCATTCCGACACCGTCGCTATAAATAACGAAATTGCCCCTGGCGCTACTTTTGTTTTCAATCAACCCGTCAAATTTAAGCCCATTCCGACACAGTAGCAATAAATGACGAAATTGCCCCAGGCACGATTTTCGTTTCCGATCAACCTGTCAAATATCAGCCCATTCCTACGTCGTCTCGACAAATGACGAAATTGCCCATTGGCACAACTTTTGTTTAAGATCAACCTGTCAAATTTCCGCCCATTCCGATACAGTCGCGATAAATGACGAAATTGCCCCTGTAGCGATTTTCTGTTCCGATCCACTTGTCAAATTTCAGCCCATTCTGACACCGTCGCGAAAAATGATGAAATTGCCCAGGGCGCGACTTTTGTTTCCGATCAACCTGTCAAATTTCAGCCCATTACAACACCGTCGCGATAAATGACGAAATTGCCCCTGGCGCGATTTTCGTTTTCGATGAACCTGTCAAATTTCAGCCCATTCCGACACCGTCGCGACAAATGACGAAATTGCCCATGGCGTAACTTTTGTATAAGATCAAGCTGTCAAATTTCAGCCCACTCTGACATTGTCGCAAAAAATGACGAAATTGCCCCTGGTGGGACTTTTATTTCCAATTAACCCGTCAAATTTTAGCCCATTCCGACACCGCCGCTATAAATGACGAAATTGCCCCTGGCGCTACTTTTGTTTTCGATCAACTTGTCAAATTTCTGCCCATTCCGACACCGTCGCAATAAATGACAAAATTGCCCCTGGCGCGATTTTCGTTTCCGATCAATCTGTCAAATTTTAGCCCATTCTAACACCGTCGCGACAAATGACGAAATTGCCCCAGGTGCGACTTTTGTTTAAGATCAACCAGTCAAATTTGAGCCCATTCCAAATCCGTCGCGATAAATGACGAAATTGCCCCTGGTGCGACTTTCGTTTCCGATCAACCTGTCAAATTTCAGCCCATTCCGACACTGTCGCTATAAATGACGAAATTGCCCATGGCGCGACTTTTGTTTCCTACAACCTGTCAAATTTCAGCCCATTCCGACACAGTCGCGATAAATGACGAAATTGCCCCTGGCGCGGTTTTCGTTTCCGATCAACCTGTCAAATTTAAGCCCACTCCGACACCGTCGCGACAAATGACGAAATTGCGCATGGCGCGACTTTTGTTTCCTATCAACCTGTCAACTTTGAGCCCATTCCGACACAGTCGCGATAAATGACGAAATTGCCCCTGGCGCGGTTTTCATTTCCGATCAACCTGTCAAATTTAAGCCCACTCCGACACCGTCGCGGCAAATGACGAAATTGCCCAAGGCACGACTTTTGTTTAAGATCAACCTGTCAAATTTCCACCCATTCCGACACCGTCACCAAAAATGACTAAATTGCCCTTGGAAATTTATGTTTCCAATCAACCAGTCAAATTTCAACCCATTCCGACACCGTCGCGTTAAATGATGAAATTGCCCTTGGCGTAATTTTCGTTTCCGATCAACTTGTCAAATTTCAGCCCATTCCGACACCGCCGCTATAAATAACGAAATTTCCCCTGGCGCGACATTTGTTTTCGATCAACCTGTCAAATTTCAGCCCATTCCGACATCGTAGCGATAAATGACGAAATTGCTCCAGGCGCGACTTTTGACAAAATTGCCCCTGGTACGACTTTTGTTTAAGATCAACCTGTCAAATTTCCGCCCATTCCGACATCGTCGTGAAAAATGACGAAATTGCCCCTGGTACGATTTTTGTTTTCGATCAACCAGTCAAATTTCAGCCCATTCCGACACCGTCGCGATAAATGACGAAATTTCCCCCGGCGCGATTTTCGTTTCCGATCAACCTGTGAAATGTCAGCCCATTCCGGCGCCGTCGCGACAAATAACGAAATTGCCCCTGGCGCAACTTTTCTTTAAGATCAACCTGTCAAATTTTCGCCCATTCCGACACCGTCGCGAAAAATGACGAAATTGCCCCTGGAACGACTTTTGTTTCCGATCAACCTGTTAAATTTCAGCCCATTCCGACACCGTCGCGAAAAATGATGAAATTGCCCCTGCACGATTTTTGTTTCCGATCAACCAGTGAAATTTCAGCCCATTCCGACTCCGTCACGATAAATGTTGAAGTTGCCCCCGGCGCGATTTTCGTTTCCGATCAACCTGTCAAATTTCAGCCCATTCCGACAGCGCCGCTAAAAATGACGAAATTGCCCCTGGCGCGACTTTTGTTTCCGATCAACCTGTAAAATTTCAACCCATTTCGACACCGTCGCGATAAATGACGAAATTGCCCCTGGCATGGTTTTCGTTTCCAATCAACCTATCAAATATCCGCCCATTCCGATGCCGTCTCGAAAAAGGACGAAATTGCCCCGGGCGCGACTTTTGTTTAAGATCAACATGTCAAATTTCAGCCCATTTAGACATCGTCGCGAAAAATGACGAAATTGCCCATTACGACACCGTCGCAATAAATGACGAAATTTGCCCTGGCGCGATTTTCGTTTCCGATCAACCTGTCAAATTTTAGCCCCCTCTGACACCGCCGCGAAAAATGACGAAATTGCCCCTGGCGCGACTTTTGTTTCCGATCAACTTGTGAAATTTCAGCCCATTCCGATACCGTCGCGATAAATGACGAAATTGCCACTAACACGGTTTTCGTTTCCGACCAACCTGTCAAATTTCAGACCATTCCGACACCGCCACTATAAATGACGAAATTGCCCCTGGCACGACAACCTGTTAAATTTCAGCCCATTCCGACACCGTCGCGAAAAATGACGAAATAGCCCCTGGCACGATTTTTGTTTCCGATCAACCAGTGAAATTTCAGCCCATTCCGACTCCGTCCCTATAAATGACGAAATTGCCCCCGGCGCGATTTTAGTTTCCGATCAACCAGTCAAATTTCAGCCCATTCCTATACCGCCGCTATAAATGACGAAATTGCCCCTAGCGCGACTTTTGTTTCCGATCAACCTGTCAAATTTCAGCCCATTCCGACACGGTCGCGATAAATGACGAAATTGCCCCTGGCGCCAATTTTGTTTAAGATCAACCTGTCAAATGTCAGCCCATTCCTACACCGTCACGAAAAATGACGAAATTGCTCCTAGCACTATTTTTGTTTCCGATCAACCTGTCAAATTTCGGCCCATTCCAGCACCGCCGTGATAAATGACGAAATTGCCCCTGGCGCGATTTTTGTTTCCGATCAACCAGTGAAATTTCAGCCCATTCCGACTCCGTCGCGATAAATGACGAAATTGCCCCCGATACGATTTTCGTTTCCGATCAACCTGTCAAATTTCAGCCCATTCCGACACCGCCGCTATAAATGACGAAATTACCCCTGACGCGACTTTTGTTTCCGATCAACCTGTTAAATTTTATCCCATTCCAACACCGTCACAATAAATGACGAAATTGCCCCAGGCTCGATTTTCATTTTCGATCAACCTGTCAAATATCAGCCTATTACGACGCCCTCGCGACAAAGGACGAAATTACCCCTGGAACGACTTTTGTTTAAGATCAACCTGTCAAGTTTCCGCCCATTCCGACACCGTCGCGAAAAATGACGAAATAGCCCCTGGCACGATTTTTGTTTTTGATCAACCAGTCAAATTTCAACCCATTCCGACACCGTCGCGATAAATGACGAAATTGCCCCCGGCGCAGTTTTCGTCTCCGATCAACCTGTGAAATATCAGCCCATTTCGGCGCCGTCGCGACAAATGATGAAATTGCCCCTGGCACGACTTTTGTTTAAGATCAACCTGTCAAATTTTTGCCCATTCCGACATCGTCGCGAAAAATGACGAAATTGCCCCTGGAACGACTTTTGTTTCCGATCAACCTGTTAAATTTCAGCCCATTCCGACACCGACGCGAAAAATGATGAAATTGCCCCTGTACGATTTTTGTTTCCGATCAACCAGGGAAATTTCAGCCCATTCCGACTCCATCGCGATAAATGTTGAAGTTACCCCCGGCGCGATTTTCGTTTCCGATCAACCTGTCAAATTTCAGCCAATTCCAACAGCGCCGCTAAAAATGACAAAATTGCCCCTGGCGCGACTTTTGTTTCCGATCAACCTGTAAAATTTCAACCCATTCTGACACCGTCGCGATAAATGACGAAATTGCCCCTGTCACGGTTTTCATTTTCGATCAACCTTTCAAATATCCGCCCATTCCGATGCCGTCGCGGCAAAGGACGAAATTGCCCCTGGCGCGACTTTTCTTAAGATCAACCTGTCAAATTTCCGCCCATTTTGACACCATCGCGAAAAATGACGAAATTACCCCCGGCACGATTTTTGTTTTCTATCAACCAGTCAAATTTCAGCCCATTACGACACTGTCGCGATAAATGACGAAATTTGCCCTTGCGCGATTTTCGTTTCCGATCAACCTGTCAAATATTAACCCCCTCTGATACCGCCGCGAAAAATGACCAAATTTCCCCTGGCGCGACTTTTGTTTCCGATCAACTTGTGAAATTTCAGCCCATTCCGATGCCGTCGCGATAAATGACGAAATTGCCCCTGACACGGTTTTAGTTTCTGACCAACCTGTCAAATTTCAGACCATTCCGACACTGCCACTATAAATTACGAAATTGCCCCAGGCACGACTTTTGTTTCCGATCAACCTGTTAAATTTCAGCCCATTCCGACACCGTCGCAAAAATGATGAAATAGCCCTTGGCACAATTTTTGTTTCCGATCAACCAGTGAAATTTCAGCCCATTCCGACTCCGTCCCTATAAATGACGAAATTGCTCCTGGCACGATTTTTGTTTCCGATCAACCTGTCAAATTTCGGCCCATTCCAACATCGTCGCGAAAAATGACGAAATTGCCCCTGGCGCGATTTTCGTTTACTATCAAACTATAAAATATTAGCCCATTCCGATGCCGTCGCGACAAATGACGAAATTGCCCCTGGAGTGACTTTTGTTTAAGATCAACCTGTCAAATTTCCGCCCATTCCGACACCTTCGCCAAAAATGACGAAATTGCCCCTGGCACGATATTTGTTTCCGATCAAACTGTGAAATTTCAGCCCATTCCGACACCGCCGCTATAAATGACGAAATTGTCCCTGGCGCGACTTTTGTTTCCGATCAACCTATTAAATTTTAGCCCATTCCGACATCGTCACGATAAATGACGAAATTGCCCCTGGCACGATTTTCGTTTCCGATCAACCTGTCAAATATCATCCTATTACGACGCCGCCGCGACGAAGGACGATATTGCCCCTGGCACGATTTTTGTTTTCGATCAACCAGTCAAATTTCAGCCCATTCCAACACCGTCGTGATAAATGACGAAATTGCCCCCGGCGAAATTTTCGTTTCCGATCAACCTGTCAAATATCAGCCCATTTCGGCGCAGTCGCGACAAATGACGAAATTGCCCCCGGCGCGACTTTTGTTTAAGATCAACCTGTCAAATTTCCGCCCATTCCGACACCGTCGCGAAAAATGACGAAATTGTCCCTGCCACATTTTTTGTTTCCGATCAACCAATTAAATTTCAGCCCATTCCGACTCCGTCGCGATAAATGACGAAATTGCCCTCGGCGCGATTTTCGTTTCCAATCAAACTGTCAAATTTCAGCCCATTCCGACACCGTCGCTATGAATGACGAAATTGCACCTGGCGCGACTTTTGTTTCCGATCAACCTGTTAAATTTCAGCCCATTCCGACACCGTCGTGAAAAATGACGAAATTGCCCCTGGCACGATTTTTGTTTCCAATGAAGAAGTGAAATTTCGGCCCATTCCGACTCCGTCGCGATAAATATTGAAGTTGCACCCGACGCGATTTTCGTTTCCGATCAACCTGTCAAATTTCAGCCCATTCCGACGTCGCCGCTATAAATGACGAAATTGCCCCTGGAGCGGCTTTTGTTTCTGATCAACCTGATAAATTTCAGCCCATTCCGACACCGTCGCGAAAAATGACGAAATTGCCCCTGGCACGATTTTTGTTTCCGATCAACCAGTGAAATTTCAGCCCATTCCGACACCGTCGCGAAAAATGACGAAATTGCCCCTGGCACGATTTTTGTTTCCGATCAACCAGTGAAATTTCAGCCCATTCCGACTTCGTCGCGATAAATGACGAAATTGCCCCCGGTGCGATTTTCGTTTCCGATTAAGCTGTCAAATTTCAGCCCATTCCGACACCGCCGCTATAAATGACGAAATTGCCCCTGGCGCGACTATTGTTTCCGATCAACCTGTCAAATTTCAGCCCATTTTGACACAGTCACGATAAATGAAAAAAATTGCCCCTGGTACGACTTTTGTTTAAGATCAACCTGTCAAATGTAAGCCCATTCCTACACCGTCGCGAAAAATGATGAAATTGCTCCTGGCACGATTTTTGTTTACGATCAACCTATCAAATTTTAGCCCATTCCAACACCGTCGCGATAAATGACGAAATTGCCCCTGGCGCGATTTTCGTTTACGATCAACCTGTCAAATATCAGCCCATTCCGACGCCGTCGCGACAAATGACGAAATTGCCCGTGGAGAAACTTTTGTTTAAAATCAACCTGTCAAATTTCCGCCCATTCCGACACCGTTGCCAAAAATGACGAAATTGCCCGTGGAGCGACTTTTGTTTCCGAACAAACAGTGAAATTTCAGCACATTCCGACTCCGTCGCAATAAATGGCGAAATTGCCACCGGCGCGATTTTTGTTTCCGATCAACCTGTCAAATTTCAGCCTATTCCGACACCGCCACTATAAATGACGAAATTGCCCCTGGCGCGACTTTTGTTTCCGATCAACCTGTTAAATTTCAGCCAATTCCCACACCATCGCGAAAAATGACGAAATTGCCCCCGACGCGATTTTTGTTTCCGATCTGCCAGTGAAATTTCAGCCCATTCCGACCCCGTCGCGATAAATGACGAAATTGCCCCCGACGCGATTTTCGTTTCCGATCAACCTGTCAAATTTCAGCCCATTCCGACACCGTTGCTATAAATGACGAAATTGCCCCTGGCGCGACTTTTGTTTCCTATCAACCTGTTAAATTTTAGCCCATTCCGACACCGTCACGATAAATGATGAAATTTCCCCGGGCGCGGTTTTCGTGTCCGATCAACTTGTCAAATATCAGCCTATTACGACGCCCCCCGCGAAAAAAGGACGAAATTGCCCCTGGCATGACATTTGTTTCAGATGAACCTGTCAAATTTTTGCCCATTCTGACACCGTCGCGAAAAATGACGAAATAACCCTTGGAACGATTTTTGTTTTCGATCAACCAGTCAGATTTTAGCCCATTCTGATGCTGTCGCGATAAATGACGAAATTGTCCCCGGCGCGATTTTCGTTTCCGATCAACCTGTGAAGTATCAGCCCATTCCGGCGTCGTCGCGACAAATGACGAAATTGCCCCTGGCACGACTTTTGTTTAAGATCAACCTATCAAATTTCCGCCCATTCCGACACCGTCGCGAAAAATGACGAAATTGCCCCTGGCACAATTTTTGTTTCCGATCAACCAGTTAAATTTCAGTCCATTCCGACTCCGTCACGATAAATGACGAAATTGCCCTCGACGCGATTTTCTTTTCCAATCAACCTGTCAAATTTCAGCCCATTCCGGCACCGTCTCTATGAATGACGAAATTGCCCCTGGGGCGACTTTTGTTTCCAATCAACCTGTTAAATTTCAGCCCATTTCGACACCGTAGCGAAAAATGACAAAATTGCCCCAGGCACGATTTTTGTTTCCGATCAACAAGTGAAATTTCAACCCATTCCGACTCCGTCGCGATAAATGTTGAAGTTGCCCCCGGCGCGATTTTCGTTTCCGATCAACCATTCAAATTTATGCCCATTCCGACACCGTCGTTATAAATGACGAAATTGCCCCTGGCGGAACTTTTGTTTCCGATCAACCTGAGAAATTTCAGCCCATTCCGACACCGTCATGAAAAATGATGAAATTGCCCCTGGCACGATTTTTGTTTCCGATCAAACAATGAAATTTCAGCCAATTACCACTTCGTCGCGATAAATGACGAAATTGCCATCGGCGCCATTTTCGTTTCCGATCAACCTATCAAATTGCAGCCCATTCCGATACAGCCACTATAAATGACGAAATTGCCCATGGCGCGAATTTTGTTTCCCATCAACCTGTTAAATTTCAGCCCATTCCGACACCGTCGCGAAAAATGACGAAATTGTCCCTGGCACGATTTTTGTTTCCGATCAACCAGTGAAATTTCAGCCCATTCCGACTCTGTCGCGATAAATGACGAAATTGGCCCCGGCGCGATTTTCGTTTCCGATCAACCTGTCAAATTTCAGCCCATTCCGACACTGCTGCTATAAATGATGAAATTGCCCCTGGCGCGACTTTTGTTTCCGATCAACCTGTCAAATTTCAGACCATTCCGACACAGTCACGATAAATGACGAAATTGCCCCTGGCGCGACTTTTGTTTAAGATCAACTGTCAAATGTCAGCCCATTCCTACACCGTCGCGAAAATTGACGAAACAGCTCCTGCCACGATTTTTGTTTCCGATCAACCTGTCAAATTTCAGCCAATTCCAACACCGTCGCGATAAATGATGAAATTGCCCCTGGCGCGATTTTCGTTTACGATCAACCTGTCAAATATCAGCCCATTCCGACGCCGTCGCGACAAATAACGAAATTGCCCCTGGAGCGACTTTTGTTTAAGATCAACCTGTCAACTTTCCGCCCATTCCGACACCGTCGCCAAAAATGACGAAATTGCCCCTAGCACGATTTTTCTTTCCGAACAAATAGTGAAATTTCAGCCCATTCCGACTCTGTCGCGATAAATGACGAAATTGCCACCGGCTCGATTTTTGTTTCCGATCAACCTGACAAATTTCAGCCCATTCACCGCCACTATAAATGACGAAATTGCCCCTGGCGCGACTTTTGTTTCCGATCAACCTATTAAATTTCAGCCCATTCCGACACCGTGGCGAAAAATGACGAAATTGCACTTGGCACGATTTTTGTTTCCGATCAACCAGTGAAATTTCAGCCCATTCCGACTCCGTCGCGATAAATGACGAAATTGCCCCCGACGGGATTTTCGTTTCCGATCAACCTGTCAAATATCAGCCCATTCCGGCGCCGTCGCGACAAATGACGAAATTGCCCCTGGTATGACTTTTGTTTAAGAACAACCTGTCAAATTTCCGCCCATTCCCACACCGTCGCGAAAAATGACCAAATTGCCCCTGGCACAATTTTTGTTTCCGATCAACCAGTTAAATTTCAGCCCATTTCGACTCCGTCGCGATAAATGACGAAATTGGCCTCGGCGCGATTTTTGTTTCCAATCAACCTATCAAATTTCAGCCCATTCCGACACCGTCGCTATGAATGACGAAATTAAACCTGGCGCAACTTTTGTTTCCGATCAACCTGTTAAATTTCAGCCCATTCTGACATCGTCGTGAAAAATGACGAAATTGCCCCTGGCACGATTTTTGTTTCCGATCAAACAGTGAAATAACAGTCAATTCCGACTCCGTCGCGATAAATGACGAAATTGCCACCAGCGCGATTTTCGTTTTCGATCAACCTATCAAATTTCAGCCCATTCCGACACCGCCATTATAAATGACGAAATTGCCCCTGGCGCGACTTTTGTTTCCGATCAACCTGTTAAATTTCAGCCCATTACGACACCGTCGCGAAAAATGACGAAATTGCCCCTGGCACGATTTTTGTTTCCGATCAACCAGTGAAATTTCAGCCCATTCCGACACCGTCGCGAAAAATGACGAAATTGCCCCTGGCACGATTTTTGTTTCCGATCAACCAGTGAAATTTCAGCCCATTCCGACTCCGTCGCGATAAATGACGAAATCGCCCCCGGCTCAATTTTCGTTTCCGATCAAGCTGTCAAATTTCAGCCCATTCCGACCTTGTCCCTATAAATGACGAAATTGCCCCTGGCGCGACTTTTGTTTCCGATCAACCTGTCAAATTTCAGCCCATTCCGACACAGTCGCGATAAATGACGAAATTGCCCCTGGCGCGACTTTTGTTTCCGATCAACCTGTCAAATTTCAGCCCATTCCGACACAGTCGCGATAAATGACGAAATTGCCCTTGGCGCGACTTTTGTTTAAGATCAACCTGTCGAATGTCTGCCGATTCCTACACCGTCGCGAAAAATGACGAAATTGCTCCTGGCACGATTTTTGTTTCCGATCAACCTGTCAAATTTCGGCCCATTCCAACACCGTCGCGATAAATGACGAAATTGCCCCTGGCGCGATTTTCATTTACGATCAACCTATCAAATATCAGCCATTCCGACACCGTCGCGACAAATGACGAAATTGCCCGTGGAGCGACTTTTGTTTAAGATCAACCTGTCAAATTTCTGCCCATTTCGACACCGTCGCCAAAAATGACGAAATTGCCACTGGCAAGATTTTTGTTTCCGAACAAACAGTGAAATTTCAGCCCATTCCGACTCTGTCGCGATAAATGACGAAATTACCACCGGCGCGATTTTTGTTTCTGATCAACCTGGCAAATTTCAGCCCATTCTGACACCGCCACTATAAATGACGAAATTACCCCTGGCGCGACTTTTGTTCTGATCAACCTGTTAAATTTCAGCCCATTCCCACACCATCGCGAAAAATGACGAAATTGCCCCTGGCACGATTTTTGTTTCCGATCAACCAGTGAAATTTCGGCCCATTCCGACTCCGTCGCGATAAATGACGAAATTACCCCCGACGCAATTTTCGTTTCTGATCAACCTGTCAAATTTTAGCCTATTCCGACACCGTCGCTATAAATGACGAAATTGCCCCTGGCGCGACTTTTGTTTCCGATCAACCTGTTAAGTTTTAGCCCATTCCGACACCGTCACGATAAATGACGAAATTGCCCCTGGCGCGGTTTTCGTTTCCGATCAACCTGTCAAATATCAGCCTATTACGACGCCCTCGCGACAAAGGACGAAATTGCCCCTGGCACGACTTTTGTTTAAGATCAACCTGTCAAATTTCCGCCCATTCCGACAACGTCGCGATAAATGACGAAATTGCTCCCGGCGCGGTTTTCGTTTCCGATCAACCTGTGAAATATCGGCCCATTCCGGCGCCGTTGCGACAAATGACGAAATTGGCCCTAGGGCGACTTTTGTTTAAGATCAACCTGTCAAATTTCCGTCGATTCCGACACCGTCGCGAAAAATGACGAAATTACCCCTGGCACGATTTTTATTTTCGATCAACCAGTCAAATTTCAGCCCATTCCGACATCGTCGCGATAAATGACGAAATTGCCCCCGACGCGGTTTTCGTTTCCGATCAACCTGTCAAATATCAGCCCATTCCGACGCCGTCGCGACAAATGACGAAATTGCCCCAGGCCCGACTTTTTGTTTAATATCAACCTTTCAAATTTCCGCCCATTTCTTCACCGTCGCGAAAAATGACGAAATTGCCCCTGGCACAATTTTTCTTTCCGATCAATCAGTTAAATTTCAGCCCATTCCAGCTCCGTCGCAATAAATGACAAAATTGCCCTCGGTGCGATTTTAGTTTCCAATCAACCTGTCAAATTTCAGCCCATTCCGACACCGTCGCTATGAATGACGAAATTGCCCCTGGCACGACTTTTGTTTCCGATCAACCTGTTAAATTTCAGCCCATTCCGACACCGTCGTGTAAAATGACAAAATTGCCCCGGGCACGATTTTTGTTTCCGATCAAGAAGTGAAATTTCGGCCCATTCCGACTCCGTCGCGATAAATAATGAAGTTGTACCCGACGCGATTTTCCTTTCCGATCAACCTGTCAAATTTCAGCCCATTCCGACACCCCCGCTATAAATGACGAAATTGCCCCTGGAGCGACTTTTGGTTCCGATCAACCTGATAAATTTCAGCCCATTCCGACACCGTCGCGAAAAATGACGAATTTGCCCCAGGCACGATTTTTGTTTCCGATCAACCAGTGAAATTTCAGCCCATTCCGACTCCGTCGCGATAAATGACGAAATTGCCCCCGGCTCGATTTTCGTTTCCGATTAAGCTGTCAAATTTCAGCCCATTCCGACACCGTCGCTATAAATGACGAAATTGCCCCGGCGCGACTATTGTTTCCGATCAACCTGTCAAATTTCAGCCCATTTTGACACAGTCACGATAAATGACAAAAATTGCCCCTGGTACGACTTCTGTTTAAGATCAACCTGTCAAATGTAAGCCCATTCCTACACCGTCGCGAAAAATGATGAAATTGCTCCTGGCACGATTTTTGTTTACGATCAACCTGTCAAATTTTAGCCCATTCCAACACCGTCGCGATAAATGACGAAATTGTCCCTGGCGCGATTTTCGTTTATGATCAACCTGTCAAATATCAGCCCATTCCGACGCCGTCGCGACAAATGACGAAATTGCCCGTGGAGCGACTTTTGTTTAAAATCAACATGTCAAATTTCCGCCCATTCCGACACCGTCGCCAAAAATGACGAAATTGCCCGTGGAGCGACTTTTGTTTCCGAACAAACAGTGAAATTTCAGCACATTCCGACTCCGTCACAATAAATGGCGAAATTGCCACAGGCGCGATTTTTGTTTCCGATCAACCTGTCAAATTTCAGCCTATTCCACACCGCCACTATAAATGACGAAATTGCCCCTGGCACGACTTTTGTTTCCGATCAACCTGTTAAATTTCAGCCCATTCCCACACCGTCGCGAAAAATGACGAAATTGCCCCCGACGCGATTTTTGTTTCCGATCTGCCAGTGAAATTTCAGCCCATTCCGACTCCGTCGCGATAAATGACGAAATTGCCCCCGACGCAATTTTCGTTTCCGATCAACCTGTCAAATTTCAGCCCATTCCGACACCGTCGCTATAAATGACGAAATTGCCCCTGGCGCGACTTTTGTTTTCTATCAACCTGTTAAATTTTAGCCCATTCCGACACCTCACGATAAATAATGAAATTGACCCTGGCGTGGTTTTCGTGTCCGATCAACCTGTCAAATATCAGCCTATTACGACGCCCCCGCGACAAAGGACGAAATTGCCCCTGGACGACATTTGTTTCAGATCAACCTGTCAAATTTTCGCCCATTTCGACACCGACGCGAAAAATGATGAAATAACCCCTGGAACGATTTTTGTTTTCAATCAACCAGTCAAATTTTAGCCCATTCCGATGCCGTCGCGATAAATGACGAAATTGCCCCCGGCGCGATTTTCGTTTCCGATCAACCTGTGAAGTATCAGCCCATTCCGGTGTCGTCGCGACAAATGACAAAATTGCCCCTGGCGCGACTTTTGTTTAAGATCAACCTATCAAATTTCCGCCCATTCCGACACCGTCGCGAAAAATGACGAAATTGCCCCTGGCACAATTTTTGTTTCCGATCAACCAGTTAAATTTCAGCCCATTCCGACTCCGTCACGATAAATGACGAAATTGCCCTCGACGCGATTTTCTTTTTCAATCAACCTGTCAAATTTCAGCCCATTCCGGCACCGTCTCTATGAATGACGAAATTGCCCCTGGGGCGACTTTTGTTTCCGATCAACCTGTTAAATTTCAGCCCATTCCGACACCGTCGCGAAAAATGACGAAACTGCCCCTGTCACGATTTTTGTTTCCGATCAAACAGTGAAATTTCAGCCAATTTTGACTCCGTCGCGATAATGACGAAATTGCCACCGGCGCGATTTTCGTTTCCGATCAACCTATCAAATTTCAACCCATTCCGACACCGCCACTAGAAATGACGAAATTGTCCCTGGCGCGACTTTTGTTTCCGATCAACCTGTTAAATTTAAACCCATTCCGACACCGTCGTGAAAAATGATGAAATTGCCCCTGGCACGATTTTTGTTTCCGATCAACCAGTGAAATTTCAGCCCATTCCGACTCCGTCGCGATAAATGACGAAATTACCCCCGGCGCGGTTTTCGTTTTCGATCAAGCTGTCAAATTTCAGCCCATTCCGACACCGCCGCTATAAATGACGAAATTGCCCTTGGCTCGACTTTTGTTTCCGATCAACCTGTCAAATTTCAGCCCATTCCGACACAGACGCGATAAATGATGAAATTACCCCGGCGCGACTTTTGTTTAAGATCAACCTGTCAAATGTCATTCCATTCTTACACCGTCGCGAAAAATGACGAAATTTCCCCTGCCACGATTTTTGTTTCCGATCAAACAGTGAAATTTCTGCCCATTCTGACTCCGTCGCGATAACTGACGAAATTGCCATCGGTGCGATTTTTGTTTCCGATCAACCTGTCAAATTTCAGCCCATTCCGACATCGCCTCTATAAATGACGAAATTGCCCCTGGCGTGACTTTTGTTTCCGATCAACCTATTAAATTTCAGCCCATTTCGACACCGTCGCGAAAAATGACAAAATTGCCCCTGGCACGATTTTTGTTTCCGATCAACCAGTGAAATTTCAGCCCATTCCGACTCCGTCACGATAAATGACGAAATTGCCCCCGACGCGATTTTTGTTTCCGATCAACCTGTCAAATTTCAGCCCATTCCGACTCCGCCGCTATAAATGACGAAATTGCACCTGGCGCGACTTTTGTTTCCGATCAACCTGTTAAATTTTAGCCCATTCCGACACCGTCGCGATAAATGACGAAATTGGCTCTGGCGCGGTTTTCGTTTCCGATCAACCTGTCAAATATCAGCCAATTACGCGCCCCACGACAAAGGACGAAATTGCCCCTAGCACGACTTTTGTTTAAGATCAACCTGTCAAATATCAGCCAATTACGACGCCCCAGCGACAAAGGACGAAATTGCCCCTGGCACGATTTTTGTTTTCGATCAACCAGTCTAATTTCAGCCCATTCCGAAACTGTCGCGAAAGATGGCGAAATTGCCCCGGCGCGGTTTTCATTTCCGATCAACCTGTCAAATATCAGCCCATTCCGGCGCAGTCGTGACAAATGACGAAATTCCCCCTGGCGCGACTTTTGTTTAAGATCAACCTGTCAAATTTCCGCCCATTCCGACACCGTCGCGAAAAATGACGAAATTGCCCTTGGCACAATTTTTGTTTCCGATCAACCAGTTAAATTTCAGCCCATTCCGACTCTGTCACGATAAATGACGAAATTGCCCTCGACGCGATTTTCTTTTTCAATCAACCTGTCAAATTTCAGCCCATTCCGGCACCATCTCTATGAATGACGAAATTTCCCCTGGGGCGACTTTTGTTTCCGATCAACCTGTTAAATTTCAGCCCATTCCGACACCGTCGCGAAAAATGACGAAACTGCCCCTGTCACGATTTTTGTTTCCGATCAAACAGTGAAATTTCAGCCAATTTCGACTCCGTCGCGATAAATGACGAAATTGCCACCGGCGCGATTTTCGTTTCCGATCAACCTATCAAATTTCAACCCATTCCGACACTGCCACTAGAAATGACGAAATTGTCCCTGGCGCGACTTTTGTTTCCGATCAACCTGTTAAATTTAAGCCCATTCTGACACCGTCGTGAAAAATGACGAAATTGCCCCTGGCACGATTTTTGTTTCCGATCAACCAGTGAAATTTCAGCCCATTCCGACTCCGTCGCGATAAATGACGAAATTACCCCCGGCGCGGTTTTCGTTTCCGATCAAGCTGTCAAATTTCAGCCCATTCCGACATCGCCGCTATAAATGACGAAATTGCCCCTGGCTCGACTTTTGTTTTCGATCAACCTGTCAAATTTCAGCCCATTCCGACACAGTCGCGATAAATGATGAAATTACCCCCGGCGCGACTTTTGTTTATGATCAACCTGTCAAATGTCAGTCCATTCCTACACCGTCGCGAAAAATGACGAAATTTCCCCTGCCACGATTTTTCTTTCCGATCAAACAGTGAAATTTCTGCCCATTCTGACTCCGTCCCGATAACTGACGAAATTGCCACCGGCGCGATTTTTGTTTCCGGTCAACCTGTCAAAAATTTCAGCCCATTCCGACATCGCCTCTATAAATGACGAAATTGCCCCTGGCGCGACTTTTGTTTTCGATCAACCTATTAAATTTCAGCCCATTTCGACACCGTCGCGAAAAATGACAAAATTGCCCCTGGCACGATTTTTGTTTCCGATCAACCAGTGAAATTTCAGCCCATTCCGACTCCGTCGCGATAAATGACGAAATTGCCCCCGACGCGATTTTCGTTTCCGATCAACCTGTCAAATTTCAGCCCATTCCGACTCCACCGCTATAAATGACGAAATTGCACCTGGCGCGACTTTTGTTTCCGATCAACCTGTTAAATTTTAGCCCATTCCGACACCGTCGCGATAAATGACGAAATTGGCTCTGGCGCGGTTTTCGTTTCCGATCAACCTGTCAAATATCAGCCAATTACGCGCCCCCACGACAAAGGACGAAATTGCCCCTGGCACGACTTTTGTTTAAGATCAACCTGTCAAATATTAGCCAATTACGACGCCCCCGCGACAAAGGACGAAATTGCCCCTGGCACGATTTTTGTTTTCGATCAACCAGTCTAATTTCAGCCCATTCCGAAACTGTCGCGATAAATGGCGAAATTGCCCCCGGCGCGGTTTTCATTTCCGATCAACCTGTCAAATATCAGCCCATTCCGGCGCAGTCGTGACAAATGACGAAATTCCCCCTGGCGCGACTTTTGTTTAAGATCAACCTGTCAAATTTCCGCCCATTCCGACACCGTCGCGAAAAATGACGAAATTGCCCTTGGCACAATTTTTGTTTCCGATCAACCAGTTAAATTTCAGCCCATTCCGACTCCGTAGCGATAAATGACGAAATTGCCCTTGGCGCGATTTTCGTTTCCGATCAACCTGTCAAATTTCAGTCCATTCCGACACCGCCGCTATAAATGACGAAATTGCCCCTGGCGCGACTTTTGTTTCCGATCAACCTGTGAAATTTTAGCCCATTCCGACACCGTCGCCAAAAATGACGAAATTACCCCTGGCACGATTCTTGTTTTCGATCAAACAGTGAAATTTCAGCGAATTCTGACTCCGTCGCGATAAATGACGAAATAGCCACCGGCGCGATTTTCGTTTCCGATCAACCTATCAAATTTCAGCCCATTCCGACACCGCCACTATAAATGACGAAATTGCCCCTGGCGCGACTTTCGTTTCCGATCAACCTGTTAAATTTTAGCCCAGTTCGACACCGTCGTGAAAAATGACGAAATTGCCCCTTGCGGGATTTTTGTTTCCGATCAACCAGTGAAATTTCAGCCCATTCCGACTCCGTCGCTATAAATGACGAAATTGCCCCCGGCGCGATTTTCGTTTCCGATCAACATGTCAAATATCAGCCCATTCCGACGCCGTCGCGACAAATGACGAAATTACCCACGGTGCGATTTTCGTTTCCGATCAACCTGTCAAATATCAGCCCATTCCGACGCCATCGCGACAAATGACGAAATTGCCCCTGGAGCGACTTTTGTTTAAGATCAACCTGTCAAATTTTTGCCCATTCCGACACCGACGCCAAAAATGACGAAATTGCCCCTCGCACAATTTTTGTTTCCGAACAAACAGTGAAATTTCAGCCCATTTCGACTCCGTCGCGATAAATGACGAAATTGCCACGGCGCGATTTTTGTTTCCGATCAACCTGTCAAATTTCAGCCCATTCCGACACCGCCACTATAAATTACGAAATTGCCCCTGGCGCGACTTTTGTTTCCGATCAACCTGTTAAATTTCAGCCCATTCCCACACCGTCGCGAAAAAAGACGTAATTGCCCCTGGCACGATTTTTGTTTCCGATCAACCAGTGAAATTTCGGCCCATTCCGACTTCGTCGCGATAAATGACGAAATTCCCCCCGGCGCGATTTTCGTTTCTGATCAAGCTATCAAATTTCAGTCCATTCCGACACCGCCGCTATAAATGACGAAATTGCCCCTGGCGCGACTTTTGTTTCCGATCAACCTGTTAAATTTTAGCCCATTCCGACACCGTCACGATAAATGACGAAATTGCCCCTGGCGCGATTTTCGTTTCCTATCAACCTGTCAAATATCAGCCTATTCCGAAGCCGTCGCGACAAAGGACGAAATTGCCTCTGGGACGACTTTTGTTTAAGATCAACCTGTCAAATTTTCGCCCATTCCGACACCGTCGCGGAAAATGACTAAATTGCCTCTGGCACGATTTTTGTTTTCGATCAACCAGTCAAATTTCAGCCCATTCCGACTCCGTCGTGATAAATGACGAAATTGCCCCCGGCGCGATTTTCGTTTCCGATCAACCTATCAAATTTCAGCCCATTCCGAAACCGCCGCTATAAATGATAAAATTGGCCCCGGCGCTACTTTTGGTTCCGATCAACCAGTCAAATTTCAGCCCATTCCGACACCGTCGCGATAAATGATGAAATTGCCCCTGGCGCGACTTTTGTTTAAGATCAACCTGTCAAATGTCAGCCCATTCCTACACAGTCACGAAAAATGACGAAATTGCTCCTGGCACGATTTTTGCTCTCGATAAACCTGTCAAATTTCAGCTGATTCCAACACCGTCGCGAAAAATGACGAAATTGCACCTGGCGCGATTTTCGTTTACAATCAACCTGTCAAATATCAGCCCATTCCGACGCCGTCACGACAAATGACGAAATTGCCTAAGATCAAATTGTCAAATTTTCGCCCATTCCGACACCGTCGCGAAAAATGACGAAATTGCCCCCGGCACGATTTTTTTTTCGATCAACCAGTCAAATTTCAGCCCATTCCGACACAGTCGCGATAAATGACGAAATTGCCCCTGGCGCGACTTTTGTTTAAGATCAACCTGTCAAATGTCAGCCCATTCCTACACAGTCACGAAAAAAGACGAAATTGCTCCTGGCACGATTTTTATTTCTGATCAACCTGTCAAATTTCAGCCCATTCCAACATCGTCGCGATAAATGACGAAATTGCCCCTGTCACGATTTTCGTTTAGGATCAACCTGTCCAATATCAGCCCATTCCGACGCCGTCGCGACAAAGGACGAAATTGCCCCTGGCCCGACTTTTGTTTAAGATCAACCTGTCAAATTTCTGCCCATTCCGACGCCGTCGCGAAAAATGACGAAATTGCCCCCGGCATGATTTTTGTTTTCGATCAACTAGTCAAATTTCAGCCCATTTCGACACCGTCGCGATAAAAGACGAAATTGCCCTCGACGCGATTTTCGTTTTCGATCAACCTGTCAAATATCAGCCCATTCCGACGCCGTCGCGACAAATGACGAAATTACCCCTGGCGCGACTTTTGTTTAAGATCAACCTGTCAAATTTCCGCCCATTCCGACACCGTCGCGAAAAATGTCGAAATTGCCCCTGGCACGACTTTTGTTTAAGATCAACCTATCAAATGTCAGCCCATTCCTACACCGTCGCGAAAAATGACGAAATTGCCCCTGGCACGATTTTTGTTTCTGATCAACCTATCAAATTTCTGCCCATTCCAACACCATCGTGATAAATGACGAAATTGCACCTGGCGCGATTTTCGATTACGATCAACCTGTCAAATATCAGCCCAATCCGATGCCGTCGTGACAAATGACGAAATTGCCCCTACACGACTTTTTCTTAAGATCAACCTGTCAAATTTCCGCCCATTCCGACACCGTCGCGAAAAATGATGAAATTGCCCGCGGCACGATTTTTGTTTCCGATCAAACAGTGAAAATTCAGCCCATTCCTACTCCGTCGAGATAATTGACGAAATTGCCCTCGGCGCGATTTTCGATTCCGATTAACCTGTCAAATTTCCTGCCCATTCCGACACCGCCAATATAAATGACGAAAGTGCCCCTGGCACGAATTTTGTTTCCGATCAACCTGTTAAATTTCAGCCCATTCCGACATCGTCGAGAAAAATGACGAAATTGCCCTTGGCACGATTTTTGTTTCCGATCAACCAGTGAAATTTCAGCCCATTCCGACTCCGTCGCTATAAATGACGAAATTGCCCCCGGCACGATTTTCGTTTCCGATCAACCTGCCAAATTTCAGCCCATTCCGACACCGTCGCTATAAATGACGAAATTGCCCCTGGCGCGACTTTTGTTTCCGATAACCTGTTAAATTTTAGCCGATTCCGACACCGTCGCGATAAATGACGAAATTGCCCCTGGCGCGATTTTCGTTTCTGATCAACTTGTCCAATATCAGCCAATTTCGACACCGTCGCGACAAAGGACGAAATTACCCTTGGCACGACTTTTGTTTAAGTTCAACCTGTCAAATTTCCGCCCATTCCGATGCCGTCGCGAAAAATGACGAAATTGCCCTGGCAAGATTTTTGTTTTCGATCAACCAGTCAAATTTCACCCCATTCCGACACCGTCGCGATAAATGACGAAATTGGCCATGGCGCGATTTTAGTTTCTGATCAACCGGTCAAATTTCAGCCCATTTCGACACCACCGCTATAGATGATAAAATTGCCCCCGGCGCTACTTTTATTTTCGATCAACCTGTCAAATTTCAACCCATTCCGACACCGTCGCGATATATGACGAAATTACCCCTGGCGCGATTTTCGTTTCCAATAAATCTGTCAAATTTCAGCCCGTTCTGACACCGTCGTGGCAAATGACGAAATTGCCCCAGGCGCGACTTTTGTTTAAGATCAACATGTCAAATTCCAGCCCACTCTGACACCGCCGCGAAAAATGATGAAATTGCCCCTGGCGCGACTTTTGTTTACGATCAACCTGTGAAATTTCAGCTCATTCCGATACGGTCGCGATAAATGACGAAATTGCCCCTGACACGATTTTCATTTTCGATCAACCTGTCAAATTTCTGACCATTCGGACACCGTCGCTATAAATGACGAAATTGCCCCTGGCGCGACTTTTGTTTCCGATCAACCTGTCAAATTTCAGCCCATTTCGACACAGTCGTGATAAATGACGAAATTACCCCTGCGCGACTTTTGTTTAAGATCAACCTGTCAAATGTCAGTCCATTCCTACACCGTCACGAAAAAAGACGAAATTGCTTCTGGCACGATTTTTGTTTCCGATCAACCTGTCAAATTTCAACCCATTCCAACACTGTCGCGATAAATGACGAAATTGCCCCTGGCTCGATTTTCGTTTACGATCAACCTGTCAAATATCAGCCCATTCCGACGCCACCGCAACAAATGACGAAATTGCCCCTGGCGCAACTTTTGTTTAAGATCAACCTGTTAAATTTCCGCCCATTCCGACACCGTCGCGAAGAATGACGAAATTACCCCAGGCACGATTTTTGTTTCCAATCAACCAGTGAAATTTAAGGCCATTCCGACTCCGTCGCGATAAATGACGAAATTGCCCCCAGCGCGATTTTCGTTTCCGATCAACCTGTCAAATTTCAGGCCATTCCGACACCGCCACTATAAATGACGAAATTGCCCCTGGCGCGACTTTTATTTCCGAACAACCTGTTAAATTTCAGCCCATTCCGACACCATCGCGAAAAATGACAAAATTGCCCCTTGCACGATTTTTGTTTTCGATCAACCTGTCAAATTTCAGCCCATTCCGACACCGCCGCTATAAATGACGAAATTGCCCTTGGCGTGACTTTTATTTCCGATCAACCTGTCAAATTTCAGCCCATTCTGACACCGTCGCGAAAAATGACAAAATTGCCCCTTGCACGATTTTTGTTTCCGATCAACCAGTGAAATTTAAGCCCATTCCGACTCCGTAGCGATAAATGATGAAATAGCCCCCGGTGCGATTTTTGTTTCCGATCAACCTGTCAAATTTCAGCCCATTTCGACACCGCCGCTATAAATGACGAAATTGCCCCTGGCGCGACTTTTGTTTCCAATCAACCTGTTAAATTTCAGCCCATTCCGACACCGTCCCGATAAATGACGAAATTGCCCCTGGCTCGGTTTTCGTTTCCGATCAACCTGTCAAATATAAGCCCATTTCGACGCTGTCGCGACAAAGGACGAAATTACCCCAGGCGCGACTTCTGTTTAAGATCAACCTGTCAAATTTTCGCCCATTCAGACACTGTCGCGAAAAATGACCAAATTGCCCCCGACATGATTTTTGTTTTCGATCAACCAGTCAAATTTTAGCCCATTTCGACACCGTCGCGATAAATGACGAAATTGTCCCCGGCGCGATTTTCGTTTCCGATCAACCTGTCAAATATCAGCCCATTCCGACGCCGTCGCGACAAATGACGAAATTGCCCCTGGCTCGACTTTTGTTTAAGATCAACCTGTCAAATTTCCGCTCATTCCGACACCGTCGTGAAACATGACGAAATTGCCCCTGGCACGATTTTGATTTCCGATCAACCAGTGAAATTTCAGCCCATTCCGACTCCGTCGCGATAAATGACTAAATTGCCCCCGGCGCGATTTTCGTTTCCAATCAACCTGTCAAATTTTAGCCCATTCCGACACCGCCGCTATAAATGACGAAATTGCCCCTGGCGCAACTTTTGTTTCCGATCAACCTGTTAAATTTCAGCCCATTCCGACATCGTCGCGAAAAATGACGAAATTGCCCTTGGCACGAATTTTGTTTCCGATCAACCAGTGAAATTTCAGCCCATTTCGACACCGTCGCGATAAATGACGAAATTGCCCCTGGCGCGGTTTTCGTTTCCGATCAACCTGTCAAATATCAGCCCATTCCGACACCGCCACTACAAATGACGAAATTGCCCCTGGCGCGACTTTTGTTTAAGCTCAACCTGGTAAAGTTCCGCCCATTCCGACGCCGCCGCGAAAAATGACAAAATTGCCCTTGGCATGATTTTTGTTTTCGATCAACCAGCCAAATTTCAGCCCATTTCGACACCATCGCGATGAATGACGAAATTGCCCCCGGCGCGATTTTCGTTTCCGATCAACCTGTCAAATATCGGCCCATTCCGACGCCGTCGCGATAAATAACGAAATTACCCCTGGCGCGACTTTTGTTTAAGATCAACCTGTCAAATTTCCGCTCATTCCGACACCGTCGTGAAACATGACAAAATTACCCCTGGCACGATTTTGATTTCCGATCAACCAGTGAAATTTCAGCCCATTCCGACTCCGTCGCGATAAATGACTAAATTGCCCCCGACGCGATTTTCGTTTCCAATCAACCTGTCAAATTTTAGCCCATTCCGACACCGCCGCTATAAATGACGAAATTTCCCCTGGCGCGACTTTTGTTTCCGATCAACCTGTTAAATTTCAGCCCATTCCGACATCGTCGCGAAGAATGACGAAATTGCCCTTGGCACGAATTTTGTTTCCGATCAACCAGTGAAATTTCAGCCCATTCCGACTCCGTCGCGATAAATGAAGAAATTTCCCCCGGCGCGATTTTCGTTTCTGATCAACCTGTCAAATTTCAGCCCATTTCGACACCACCTCTATAAATGGCAAAATTGCCCCTGGCGCGACTTTTGTTTCCGATCAACCTGTTAAATTTCAGCCCATTTCGACTCCGTCGCGATAAATGACGAAATTGCCCCTGACGCGGTTTTCTTTTCCGATCAACTGTCAAATTTCATACCATTCTGACACCGCCGCTATAAATGATGAAATTGCCCCTGGCGCGACTTTTGTTTCCGATCAACCTGTCAAATTTCAGCCCATTCCGACATAGTCGCTATAAATGACGAAATTGCCCCTGGCGCGACTTTTGTTTAAGATCAACAGGTCAAATGTAAGCCCAATCCGACACCGTCGCGAAAAATGACGAAATCGCCCCTGGCACGATTTTTGTTTCCGATCAACCAGTGAAATTTCAGCCCATTCCTACTCCGTCGCGATAAATGACGAAATTGCCCCCGGCGCGATTTTCGTTTCCGATCAAGCTGTCAAATTTCAGCCCATTCCGACACAGTCGCTATAAATGACGAAATTACCGCTGGCGTGACTTTTGTTTCCGATCAACCTGTCAAATTTCAGCCCATTCCGATACTGCCACTATAAATGACGAAATTGCCCCTGGCACGATTTTTGTTTCCGATCAACCAGTCAAATTTCAACCCATTCCGACTCCGTCGCGTTAAATGATAAATTGCCCCTGGCGCGGTTTTCGTTTCCGACCAACCAGTCAAATTACAGCCCATTCCGATACAGTCGCTATAAATGATGAAATTGCCCCAGGCACGACTTTTGTTTGTGATCAACCTGTGAAATTTCCGCCCATTCCGACACCGTCGCGAAAAATGACGAAATTGCCCATGCACGATTTTTGTTTTCGATCAACCAGTCAAATTTTAGCCCATTTCGGCAACGTCGCGATAAATGATGAATTGCCCTCGGCGCGATTTTCGTTTCCCATCAACCTGTCAAATATCAGCCCACTCCGACGCCGTCGCGACAAATGACGAAATTGCCCCTGCGCGACTTTTGTTTAAGATCAACCTGTCAAATTTCTGCCGATTCCGAACCCATCGCGAAAAATGACGAAATTGCCCCTGGAACGATTTTTGTTTTCGATCAACCAGTTAAATTTCAGCCCATTCCAACTCCGTCGCGATAAATGACGAAATTGCCCCTGGTGCGATTTTCGTTTCCGATCAACCTGTCAAATATCTGCCCATTCCGACGCCGTCGCGACAAATGACGAAATTGCCCCTGGCGCGACTTTTATTTAAGATCAACCTGTCAAATTTCCGTCCATTCCGACACCGTCGCGAAAAATGACGAAATTGCCCCTGGCACGATTTTTGTTTCCGATCAACCAGTGATATTTTAGCCCATTCCGACTCCGTCGCGATAAATGACGAAATTGTCGCAGACGCGATTTTCGTTTCCAATCAACCTGTCAAATTTCAGGCCATTTCGACACCGCCTCTATAAATGACGAAATTGCCCCTGGCGCGACTTTTGTTTCCGATCAACCTGTTAAATTTCTGCCATTTCGACATCGTCGCGAAAAATGACGAAATTGCCCCTGGCATGATTTTTGTTTCCGATCAACCAGTGAAATTTCAGCCCATTCCAACTCCGTCGTGATAAATGAAGAAATTGCCCCCGGTGCGATTTTCGTTTCCGATCAACCTATCAAATTTTAGCCCATTCCGACACCGTCGCAATAAATGACGAAATTGCCCCTGGCGAGACTTTTGTTTCCGATCAACCTGTTAAATTTCAGCCCATTCCAACGCCGTCGCGATAAATGATGAAATTGCCCCTGGCACGATTTTCGTTTCCGATCAACCTGTCAAATATCAGCCCATTCCGACGCCTCGCAACAAAGGATGAAATTGCCCCTGGCACAACTTTTGTTTAAGATCAACCTGTCAAATTTCCGCCCATTCCGACACCGTCGCGAAAAATGACGAAATTGCCCCCGGCACGATTTTTGTTTTCGATCAACCAGTCAAAATTTCAGCCCATTTCAACACCGTCGCGATAAATGACGAAATTGCCCGCGGCGCGATTTTCGTTTCCGATCAACCTTTCAAATATCAGCACATTCCGACGCCGTCGCGATAAATGACGAAATTGCCCCTGGCGCGACTTTTTTTTAAGATCAACCTGTCAAATTTCCGCCCATTTCGACACCGTCACGAAAAATGACGAAATTACCCCCGGCGCAATTTTCGTTTCCCATCAACCTATCAAATATCAGCCCACTACGATACCGTTGCGACAAATGACGAAATTGCCCCTGGTGCGACCTTTATTTGAGATCAACCTGTCAAATTTCTACCGATTTCGAACCCATTTCGAAAAATGATGAAATTGCCCCTGGAAAGATTTTTGTTTTCGATCAACCAGTTAAATTTCAGCCCATTCCGACATCGTCGCGAAAAAAGACAAAATTGCCCCTGGCACGATTTTTGTTTCAGATCAACCTGTCAAATTTCAGCCCATTCCGACACCGTCGCGAAAAACGAAGAAATTGCCGCTGGCACGATTTTTGGTTCCGATCAACCAGTGAAATTTAAGCCCATTCCGACTCCGTCGCGAAAAATGACGAAATTGCCCCCGGCGCAATTTTCGTTTCCGATCAACCTGTCAAATTTCAGCCCATTCCGACACTGCCGCTATAAATGACGAAATTGCCCCCAACACGATTTTTGTTTTCGATCAACCAGTCAAATTTTAACCCATTCCGACTCCGTCGCGATAAATAACGAAATTGCCCCCGGCGCGATTTTCGTTTCCGATCAACCTGTCAAATATCAGCCCATTCCGACGCCTTCGCGACAAAGGACGAAATTGCCCACGGTGCGACTTTTGTTTCTGATCAACCTGTCAAGTTTCAGCCCATTCCGACACCGTCACGAAAAATTACGAAATTGCCCCTGGCACGATTTTTGGTTCCGATCAACCAGTGAAATTTTAGCCCATTCCGACTCCGTCGCCATAAAAGACGAAATTGCCCCCGGCGCGATTTTCGTTTCCGATCAACCTGTCAAATTTCAGCCCATTCCGACACCGCCGCTATAAATGACGAAATTGACCCTGGCGTGACTTTTGTTTTCGATCAACCTGTTAAATTTCAGCTCATTCCGACACCGTCTCGATAAATGACGAAATTGCCCCTGGCGCGATTTTCGTTTCTGATCAACCTGTCAAATATCTGCCCATTCCGACGTCGTCGCGACAAAGGACGAAATTGCCCCCGGCGCGACATTCGTTTCCGATCAACCTGTCAAATTTCAGCCCATTTCGACATCGTCGCTATAAATGACGAAATTGCCCCTGGCGCGACTTTTGTTTCCGATAACCTGTTAAATTTTAGCCAATTCCGACACCGTCGCGAGAAATGAAGAAATTGCCCCTGGCACGACTTTTGTCTCCGATCAACCTGTTAAACTTCAGCCCATTTCGACACCGTCGCGATAAATGACGAAATTGCCCCTGGCGCGATTTTCTTTTCCGATCAACCTGTCAAATATCAGCCCATTCCGACGCCGTCACGACAAAGGACGAAATTGCCCCTGGCGCGACTTTTGTTTAAGCTCAACATGTCAAATTTCCACCCATTCCGACACCGTCGCGAAAAATGAGAAAATTGCCCTCGGCACGATTTTTGTTTCCGATCAACCAGTGAAATTTCAGCCCATTCCGACTCCGTCGCGATAAATGACGAAGTTGCCCCCGGCGCGATTTTCGTTTCCGATCAACCTGTCAAATTTCAGTCCATTTCGATACCGCCACTATAAATGATGAAATTGCCCCTGGCGCGACTTTTGTTTCCAATCAACCTGATAATTTTCAGCCCATTCCGACACCGTCGCGAAAAATGACCAAATTGCCCCTGAGACGATTTTTGTTTCCGATCAACCAGTGAAATTTCAGCCCATTCCCACTCCGTCACGATAAATGACGAAATTACCCCTGACGCGGTTTTCTTTTCCGATCAACTGTCAAATTTCAGACCATTCTGACACCGCCGCTATAAATGACGAAATTGCCCCTGGTGCGACTTTTGTTTCCGATCAACCTGTCAAATTTCAGCCCATTCCGACACAGTCGCTATAAATGACGAAATTGCCCCTGGCGCGATTTTTTTTTAAGATCAACAGGTCAAATGTAAGCCCAATCCGACACCGTCGTGAAAAATGACGAAATTGCACCTTGCACGATTTTTGTTTCCGATCAACCAGTGAAATTTCAGCCCATTCCGACTCCGTCGCGATAAATGACGAAATTGCCCCCGACACGATTTTCGTTTCCGATCAAGCTGTCAAATTTCAGCCCATTCCGACACAGCCGCTATAAATGACGAAATTACCGCTGGCGCGACTTTTGTTTCCGATCAACGTGTCAAATTTCAGCCCATTCCGATACCACCACTATAAATGACGAAATTGCCCCTCGCACGATTTTTGTTTCCGATCAACCAGTTAAATTTCAACCCATTCCGACTCTGTCGCGTTAAATGATGAAATTGCCCCTGGCGCGGTTTTCGTTTACCATCAACCAGTCAAATTACAGCCCATTCCGACACAGTCGCTGTAAATGATGAAATTGCCCTAGGAGCGACTTTTGTTTAAGATCAACCAGTCAAATTTCCGCCCATTTCGACACCGTCGCGAAAAATGATGAAATTGCCCATGCACGATTTTTGTTTTCGATCAACCAGTCAAATTTCAGCCCATTTCGGCAACGTCGCGATAAATGACAAAATTGCACTCAACGCGGTTTTCGTTTCACATAAACCTGTCAAATATCAGCCCACTCCGACGTCGTCGCGACAAATGACGAAATTGCCCTTGGCGCGACTTTTGTTTAAGATCAACCTGTCAAATTTCTACCCATTCCGAGCCCATCGCAAAAAATGACGAAATTGCCCTTGGAACGATTTTTGTTTCCAATCAACCAGTTAAATTTCAGCCCATTCCGACTCCGTCGCGATAAATGACGAAATTTCCCCCGGTGCGGCTTTCGTTTCCGATCAACCTGTCAAATATAAGCCCATTTCGAAGCCGTCACGACAAATGACGAAATTGCCCCTGGCGTGACTTTTATTTAAGATCAACCTGTCAAATTTCAGCCCATTCTGACACCGTCGCGAAAAATAACGAAATTGCCCCTCGCACGATTTTTGTTTCCGATCAACCAATGAAATTTCAGCCCATTCCGACTCCATCGCGATAAATGTTAAAATCGCCCTCGGCTCGATTTTCGTTTCCGATCAACCTGTCAAATTTCAGCCCATTTCGACACCACCGCTATAAATGACGAAATTGCCCTTGGCGCGACTTTCGTTTCCGATCAACCTGTTAAATTTTAGCCCATTTCGACACCGTCACGAAAAATGACGAAATAGCCCCTGGAGCGATTTTCGTTTCCTATCAAGCTGTCAAACATCAGCCCATTCCGACGACATCGCGACGAAGGACGAAATTGCCCCTGGCACGACTTTTGTTTAAGATCAACCTGTCAAATTTCAGCCCATTCCGACACCGTCGCGAAAAATGACGAAATTGCCCTTGGCACGATTTTTGTTTTCGATCAACCAGTCAAATTTCAGCCCATTCCGACACCATCGCGAAAAATGACGAAATTGCCCCCGACGCGGTTTTCGTTTCCCATCAACCTGTCAAATATCGGCCCATTCCGACGCCGACGAGACAAATGACGAAATTGCCCCTGGCGCAACTTTTGTTTAAGATCAACCTGTCAAATTTCCGCCCATTCCGACACCGTCGCGAAAAATGACGAAATTGCCCCTGGCACGATTTTTGTTTCCGATCAACCAGTAAAATTTCAGCCCATTCCGACTCCGTCGCGAAAAATGACGAAATTGCCCCTGGCACGATTTTTGTTTCCGATCAACCAGTAAAATTTCAGCCCATTCCGACTCCGTCGCGAAAAATGACGAAATTGCCCCCAGCACGATTTTTGTTTCCGATCAACCTGTCAAATTTTAGCCCATTCCGACACCGCCACTATAAATGTCGAATTTGCCCCTGGCGCGACTTTTGTTTCCGATCAACCTGTTAAATTTCAGCCCATTCCGACTCCGTCGCGATAAATGACGAAATTGCCCCCAGCACGATTTTTGTTTCCGATCAACCCGTCAAATTTCAGCCCATTCCGACACCACCGCTATAAATGACGAAATTGCCCTTGGTGCGACTTTCGTTTCCAATCAACCTGTTAAATTTTAGCCCATTTCGACACCGTCAAGATAAATGACGAAATAGCCCCTGGCGCGATTTTCGTTTCCGATCAGCCTGTCAAATATCAGCCCATTCCGACGCCATCGCGACAAATGACGAAATTGCCCCTGGAGCGACTTTTGTTTAAGATCAACCTGTCAAATTTCCACCCATTTCGACACCGTCACGAAAAATGACGAAATTGCCCCTGGCACGATTTTTGTTTAAGATCAACCTGTCAAATGTCAGCCCATTCCAACACAATCACTAAAAATGACGAAATTGCTCCTAGCACGATTTTTGTTTCCGATCAACCTGTCAAATTTCAGCCCATTCCAACACTGTCGCGACAAATGACGAAATTGCACCTGGCGTGATTTTCGTTTACGAACAACCTGTCAAATATCAGCCCATTCCGACGCCGTCGCGACAAATGACGAAATTGCCCTTGGCACGATTTTTCTTTCCGGTCAACCAGTGAAATTTCAGCCCATTCCGACACCGTCGCGATAAATGATGAAATTGCTCCCGCCGCGATTTTTGTTTCCGATCAACCTGTCAAATTTTAGCCCATTTCGACGCCGTCACGACAAATGACGAAATTGCCAATGGCGCGACTTTTGTTTCCGATCAACATGTTAAATTTCAGCCCAGTCCGACACCGTCGCGAAAAATGACGAATTGCCCTTGGTACGATTTTTGTTTCCGATCAACCAGTGAAATTTCAGCCCATTCCGACACCGTCGCGATAAATGATGAAATTGCTCCCACCGCGATTTTCGTTTCCGATCAACCTGTCAAATTTCAGCCCATTTCGACACCGTCGCTGTAAATGACGAAGTTGCCCCTGGCGCGACTTTTGTTTCCGATCAACCCGTTAAATTTCAGCCCATTTCGACACCGTCGCGGTAAATGACGAAATTGCCCCTGGCACGATTTTTGTTTCCGATCAACCTGTCAAATTTTAGCCCATTCCAACATCGTCGCGATAAATGACGCAATTGCCCCTGGCGCGATTTTCGTTTACGATCAAACTGTCAAATATCAGCCCATTCCGACGCCATCGCGACAAATGACAAAATTGCCCATGGAGCGACTTTTGTTTAAGATCAACCTGTCAAATTTCCGCCCATTCCGACACCTTCGCGAAAAATGACGAAATTGCCCCTAGCACGATTTTTGTTTCCGATCAACCAGTGAAATTTCAGCCCATTCCGACACCGTCGTGATAAATGATGAAATTGCCCCCTGCGCGATTTTCGTTTCCGATCAGCCTGTCAAATATCAGCCCATTCCGATGCTGTCGCGACGAATGACGAAATTAACCTTGACGCGACTTTTGTTTAAGATCAACCTTTCAAATTTTGGCCCTTTCCGATACCGTCGCGAAAAATGACGAAATTGCCCCTGGAACGATTTTTGTTTCCGATCAACCAGTGAAATTTCAGCCAATTCCGACTCCATCCCGATAACTAATGAAATTGCCCCCGGCGCGATTTTCGTTTCCGATCAACCTGTCAAATTCAGCCCATTCCGACGCCGTCACGACAAATGACGAAATTGCCCCTCGCGCGACTTTTGTTTCCGATCAACCTGTTAAATTTCAGCCCATTCCGACACCGTCGCAAAAAATGACGAAATTGAACCTGGCACGATTTTTGTTTCCGATCAACCAGTGAAATTTAAGGCCATTCCGACACCGTCGCGATAAATGATGAAATTGCTCCCCCCGCGATTTTTGTTTCCGATCAACCTGTCAGATTTCAGCCCATTTCGACACCGTCGCTGTAAATGACGAAGTTGCCCCTGGCGCGACTTTTGTTTTCGATCAACCTGTTAAATTTCAGCCCATTCCGACACCGGCGCGATAAATTACGAAATTGGCCCTGGCACGATTTTTGTTTCCTATCAACCTGTCAAATTTCAGGCCATTCCAACATCGTCGCGATAAAAAACGAAATTGCCCCTGGCGCGATTTTCGTTTACGATCAACCTGTCAAATATCAGCCCATTCCGACGCCATCGCGACAAATGACGAAATTGCCTCGAAGTGACTTTTGTTTAAGATCAACTTGTCAAATTTCCGCCGATTCCGACACCGTCTCGAAAAATGACGAAATTGCCCCTTGCACGATTTTTGTTTCCGATCAAACAGTGAAATTTCAGCCCATTCCGACTCCGTCCCGATAAATGACGAAATTGCCACCGGCGCGATTTTCGTTTACGATCAACCTGTCAAATTTAAGCCCATTCCGACACCGTCGCGAAAAATGACGAAATTGCCCCTGGCACGATTTTTGTTTCCGATCAACCAGTGAAATCTCAGCCCACTCCGACTCCATCGCAATAAATGATAAAATCGCCCCCGGCTCGATTTTCGTTTTCGGTCAACCTGTCAAATTTTAGCCCATTCCGACACCACCGCTATAAATGACGAAATTGCCCCTGGCGCGACTTTTGTTTCCGATCAACATGTTAAATTTTAGCCCATTCCGACACCGTCACGATAAATGATGAAATAGCCCCTGGCGCGATTTTCGTTTCCTATCAACCTGTCAAATATCAGCCCATTTCGACGCCGTCGCGACAAAGGACGAAATTGCCCCTGGCACGACTTTTGTTTAAGATCAACCTGTCAAATTTCAGCCCATTCCGACACCGTCGCGAAAAATGACGAAATTGCCCGTTGGCAAGATTTTTGTTTTCGATCAACCAGTCAAATTTCAGCCCATTCCGACACCGTCGCGATAAATGACGAAATTGCCCACGGCGCGATTTTCGTTTCCCATCAACCTGTCAAATATCAGCCCATTTCGACGCCGACGCGACAAATGACGAAATTGCCCCTGGCGCGACTTTTGTTTAAGATCAACCAGTCAAATTTTCGCCCATCCCGACACCGTCGCGAAAAATGACGAAATTGCCCCTGGCACGATTTTTGTTTCCGATCAACCAATAAAATTTCAGCTCATTCCGACTGCGTCGCGATAAATGACGAAATTGCCCCCGACACAATTTTTGTTTCCGATCAACCTGCCAAATTTCAGCCCATTCCGACACCGCCACTATAAATTACGAATTTGCCTCTGGTGCGACTTTTGTTTCCGATCAACCTGTTAAATTTCAGCCCATTCCGACGCCGTCGCGAAAAATGACTAAATTGCCCCTGGCACGATTTTTGTTTCCGATCAACCAGTGAAATTTCAGCCCATTTCGACTCCGTCTCGATAAATGACGAAATTGCCCCCGGCGCGATTTTCGTTTTCGATCAACCTGTCAAATTTCAGTCCATTCCGACACCGCCGCTATAAATGACGAAATTGCCCATGGCGCGACTTTTGTTTCCGATCAACCTGTTAAATTTAAGCCCATTCCGTCACCGTCGCGAAAAATGACGAAATTGCCCCTGGCACGATTTTTGTTTCCGATCAACCAGTGAAATTTCAGCCCATTCCGACTCCGTCGCGATAAATGATGAAATTGCCCCCGGCGCGATTTTCGTTTCCGATCAACCTGTCAAATTTTAGACCATTCCGACACCGTCGCGGTAAAAGACGAAATTGACCCTCGCGCGATTTTCGTTTCCGATCAACCTGTCAAATATCAGCCCATCGACGCCGTCGCGACAAATGACGAAATTGCCTTTGATGCGACTTTTGTTTAGGATCAACCTATCAAATTTCCGCCCATTCCGACACCGTCGCGAAAAACGACGAAATTACCCCTGGCACGATTTTTGTTTCCGATAAGCCAGTGAAATTTTAGCCCATTCCGACTCTATCCCGTTAAACGACGAAATTGCCCCCGGCGCGATTTTCGTTTCCGATCAACCTTTCAAATTTCAGCCCATTCAGACGTCGTCACGACAAATGACGAAATTGCCCCTGGCGCGACTTTTGTTTTCGATCAACCTGTTAAATTTCAGCCCATTCCGACACTGTCGCGAAAAATGAAGAAATTGCCCCAGGCACGATTTTTGTTTCCGATCAACCAATTAAATTTCAGCCCATTCCGACACCGTCGCGATAAATGATGAAATTGATCCCGACGCGATTTTCGTTTCCGATCAACCTGTCAAATTTCAGCCCATTCCGACACCGTCGCGATAAATGACGAAATTGCCCCCGATGCGATTTTCGTTTCCCATCAACCTGTCAAATATCAGCCCGTTTCGACGCCGACGAGACAAATGACGAAATTGCCCCTGGCGCGACTTTTGTTTAAGATCAACCTATCAAATTTCCGCCCATTCCGACACCGTTGCGAAAAACGACGAAATTGCTCCAGGCACGATTTTTGTTTCCGATCAACCAGTGAAATTTCAGCCCATTCCGACACCGTTGTGATAAATGATGAAATTGATCCCGACGCGATTTTCGTTTCCGATCAACCTGTCAAATTTCAGCCCATTCCGACACCGTCGCGATAAATGACGAAATTGCCCCCGGCGCGATTTTCGTTTCCCATCAACATGTCAAATATCAACCCAGTCCGACGCCGACGAGACAAATGACGAAATTGCCCCAGGCGCGACATTTGTTTAAGATCAACCATTCAAATTTCAGCTCACTCGGACACCGCCGCGAAAAATGACGAAATTAACCTAGGCGCGACTTTTGTTTTCTATCAACCTGTGAAATTTCAGCCCATTTCGATACCGTCGCGATAAATGACGAAATTGCCCCTGACACGATTTTTGTTTCCGATCAACCGGTCAAATTTCAGACCATTCTGACACCGCCGCTATAAATGACAAATTGCCCCGGGCGCAACTTTTGTTTCCGATCAACCTGTCAAATTTCATCAAATTTCGACACAGTCGCGATAAATGACGAAATTGCCCCTGGCTCAACTTTTGTTTAAGATCAACCTGTCAAATGTCAGCCCATTCCTACAAAGTCACTAAAAATGACGAAATTGTTCCTGGCACGATTTTTGTTTCCGATCAACCTGTCAAATTTCAGCCCATTCCGACTTCGTCGCGATAAATGACGAAATTGCCCCCAGCACGATTTTTGTTTCCGATCAACCTATCAAATTTCAGCCCATTCCGACACCGCCACTATAAATGACGAATTTGCCCCCGGCGCGACTTTTGTTTTCGATCAACCTGTTAAATTTCAGCCCATTCCGACACCGTAGCGAAAAATGACTAAATTGCCCCTTGCACGATTTTTGCTTCCGATCAACCAGTGAAATTTCAGCCCATTCCGACTCCGTCCCATTAAATGACGAAATTGCCCCTGGCGCGATTTTTGTTTACGATCAACTTGTCAAATATCAGTCCATTCCGACGTCGTCGCGACAAATGACGAAATTGCCCCTGGCGCGAATTTTATTTAAGATCAACTTGTCGAATTTCTGCCCATTCCGACACCGTTGCGAAAAATGACGAAATTGCCCCTGACACGATTTTTGTTTCCGATCAGCCTGTTAAATTTCAGCCCGACACCGTCGCGATAAATGACGAAATTGCCCCTGGCACTATTTTTGTTTCTGATCAACCGGTGAAATTTCAGCCCATTCCGACTCCGTCGCGATAAATGACGAAATTGCCCCTGACGCGATTTTCTTTTCCGATCAACCTATCAAATTTCAGACCATTCTGACACCGACGCTATAAATGACGAAATTGCCCCTGGCGCGACTTTTGTTTCCGATCAACCTGTTAAATTTCCCCCCATTCCGATACCGTCGCGAAAAATGACGAAATTGCCCCTGACACAATTTTTGTCTCCGATCAACCAGTGAAATTTCACCCCATTCCGACTCCGTCGCGATAAATGACGAAATTGCACCTGACGCGATTTTCTTTTCCGATCAACCTGTCAAATTTCAGGCCATTCTGACACCGCCGCTATAAATGACGAAATTACCCCTGGCGCGACTTTTGTTTCCGATGAACCTGACAAATTTCAGCCCATTCCGACACAGTCGCTATAAATGACGAAATGGCCCCTGGCGCGACTTTTGTTTTAGATCAACCTATCAAATGTCAGCCCATTCCTACACAGTCACCAAAAATGACGAAATTGCTCCTGGCACAATTTTTGTTTCCGATCAACCTGTCAAATTTCGGCCCATTCCAACACCGTCGCGATTAATGACAAAATTGCACCTGGCGCGATTTTCGTTTACGAACAACTTTTCAAATATTAGCCCATTCCTATGCCGTCGCGACAAATGACGAAATTGCCCCTGGAGCGACTTTTGTTTAAGATCAACCTGTCAAATTTTCGCCCATTCCGACACCGTCGCGAAAAATGACGAAATTGCCCCTGGCACAATTTTTGTTTCTGATCAAACAGTGAAATTTCAGCCCATTCCGACACCGTCGCGATAAATGACGAAATTGTCCCCGGCGCGATTTTCGTTTTCGATCAACCTGTCAAATTTCAGCCCATTCCGACACCGTCGCTATAAATGATAAAATTGCCCCCGGCGCTACTTTTGTTTCTGATCAACCAGTCAAATTTCAGCCCATTCTGACACCGTCGCGCTATATGACAAAATTGCCCCTGGCGCGGTTTTCGTTTTCGATCTATATGTCAAATTTCAGCCCGTTCTGACACCGTCGCGACAAATGACGAAATTGCCCCAGGCGCGACTTTTGTTTAAGATCAACCTGTCAAATTTTAGCCCACTTTGACATCTCTGCGAAAAATGACGAAATTGCCCCTGGCGTGAATTTTATTTTCCATCAACCTGTGAAATTTCAGCCCATTCCGATACCGTCGCGATAAATGACGAAATTGCCCCTGACATGTTTTTCGTTTCCGATCAACCTGTCAAATTTCAGACCATTCTGACACCACCGCTATAAGTGACAAACTGCCCCTCGCGCGACTTTTTTTTCCGATCAACTTGTCAAATTTCAGCCCATTCCAACACAATCGCGATAAATGACGAAATTGTACCTTGCGCGACTTTTGTTTAAGATAAACCTGTCAGATGTCAGCCCATTCCTACACAGTCACTAAAAATGACGAAATTGCTCCTGGCACGATTTTTGTTTCCGATCAACCTGTCAAATTTCAGCCCATTCTAACATCGTCGCGATAAATGACGAAATTGCCCCTGGCGCGATTTTCGTTTATGATCAACCTGTCAAATATCCGCCCATTCCGACGCCATCGCGACAAATGACGAAATTGCCCCTGGAGCGACTTTTTTTTAAGATCAACCAGTCAAATTTCCGCCCACTCCGACACCGTCGCGAAAAATGACGAAATTGCCCCTGGCACGATTTTTGTTTCCGATCAACTAGTGAAATTTCAGCCCATTTCGACACCGTCGTGATAAATGACGTAATTGCCCCCTGCGCTATTTTTGTTTCCGATCAACCTGTCAAATATAAGCCCATTTCGATGCTGTCGCGGGAAATGACGAAATTGCCCTTGACGCGACTTTTGTTTAAGATCAACCTGTCATATTTTCGCCCATTCCGACACCGTTGCGAAAAATGACGAAATTGCCCCTGGCACGATTTTTCTTTTCGATCAAACAGTGAAATTTTAGGTCATTCCGACTCCGTCGCGATAAATGACGAAATTACCACCGGTGCGATTTTCGTTTCCGATCAACATGTCAAATTTCAGCGCATTCCGACACCGTCGCGAAAAATGACAAAATTGCCCCTGGCACGATTTTTGTTTCCGATCAACCAGTGAAATTTCAGCCCATTCCGACTCCATCACGATAAATGATAAAATCGCCCCCGACTCGATTTTCGTTTCCGATCAACCAGTCAAATTTCAGCCCATTTCGACACCACCGCTATAAATGACAAAATTGCCCTTGGCGCGACTTTCGTTTCCGATCAACCTGTTAAATTTTAGCCCATTTCGACACCGTCACGATAAATGATGAAATAGCCCCTGGCGCGATTTTCGTTTCCAATCAACCTGTCAAATATCAGCCCATTCCGACGCCGTCGCGACAAAGGACGAAATTGCCCCTGGCACGACTTTTGTTTAAGATCAACCTGTCAAATTTAAGCCCATTCCGACACCGTCGCGAAAAATGTCGAAATTGCCCCTGGCACGATTTTTGTTTTCGATCAACAAGTAAAATTTCAACCCATTCCGACACCGTCGCGATAAATGACGAAATTGCCCCCGGCGCGATTTTCGTTTCTATCAACCTGGCAAATATCGGCCCATTCCGACGTCGACGAGACAAATGACGAAATTTGCCCCTGGCGCGACTTTTGTTTAAGATCAACATGTCAAATTTTCGCCCATTCCGACACCATCGCGAAAAATGACGAAATTGCCCCTGGCACGATTTTTGTTTCCGATCAACCAGCAAAATTTCAGCCCATTCCGACTCCGTCGCGATAAATGATGAAATTGCCCCCAACACGATTTTTGTTTCCGATCAACCTGTCAAATTTCAGCCCATTCTGACACCGCCACTATAAATGAGAAATTTGCCCCTGCGCACGACTTTTGTTTCCGATCAACCTGTTAAATTTCAGCCCATTTCGACACCGTCGCGAAAAATGACGAAATTGCCCCTGGCACGATTTTTGTTTCAGATCAGCCAGTGAAATTTTAGCCCATTCTGACTCCATCCCGATAAATGACGAAATTGCCCCCGCGCGATTTTCGTTTCCGATCAACCTGTCAAATATCAGCCCATTCCGACGCCATCGCGACAAATGACGAAATTGCCCCTTGAGCGACTTTTGTTTAAGATCAACCTGTCAAATTTCCACGCATTCCGACACCGTCGCGAAAAATGAAGAAATTGCCCCTGGCACGATTTTTGTTTAAGATCAACCTGTCAAATGTCAGCCCATTCCTACACAATCACTAAAAATGACGAAATTGCTCCTGGCACGATTTTTGTTTCCGATCAACCTGTCAAATTTCAGCCCATTCCGACACCGTCGCTGAAAATGACGAAGTTGCCCCTGGCGCGACTTTTGTTTCCGATCAACCTGTTAAATTTCAACCCATTCCAACACCGTCGCGATAAATGACGAAATTGCCCCTGACACGATTTTTGTTTCCGATCAACCTGTCAAATTTCAGCCCATTCCAACATCGTCGCGATAAATGACGAAATTGCCCCTGGCGCGATTTTCGTTTACGATCAACCTGTCAAATATCAGCCCATTCCGACGCCATCATAACAAATGACGAAATTGCCCCTGGAGCGACTTTTGTTTAAGATCAACTTGTCAAATTTTCGCCCATTCCGACACCGTCGTGATAAATGACGACATTGCCCCTGGCACGATTTTTGTTTCCGATCAACCAGTGAAATTTCGACCCATTTCGACACCGTCGTGATAAATGACGAAATTACCCCCTGCGCTATTTTCGTTTCCGATCAACCTGTCAAATATCAGCCCATTCCGATGCTGTCGCGGCAAATGAAGAAATTGCCCTTTACGCGACTTTTGTTTAAGATCATCCTGTCAAATTTTGGCCCATTCCGATACCGTCGCGAAAAATGACGAAATTGCCCCTGGCACGATTTTTGTTTCCGATCAACCAGTGAAATTTCAGCCCATTCCGACTCCATCCCGATAAATGACGAAATTGCCCCCGGCGCGATTTTCGTTTCCGATCAACCAGTCAAATCTCAGCCCATTCCGGCGCCATCGCGACAAATGACGAAATTGTCCCTGGAGCGACTTTTGTTTAAGATCAACTTGTCAAATTTCCACCCATTCCGACACCGTCGCGAAAAATGACGACATTGCCCCTGGCACGATTTTTGTTTCCGATCAACCAGTGAAATTTCAGCCCATCCCGACACCGTCGCGATAAATGATGAAATTGCTCCCACCGCGATTTTCGTTTCCGATCAACCTGTCAAATTTCAGCCCATTCCGACACCGTCGCTGCAAATGACGAAGTTCCCCCTGGCGCGACTTTTGTTTCCGATCAACCGGTTAAATTTCAGCCCATTCCGGCACCGTCGCGATAAATTACGAAATTGCCCCTGGCACGATTTTTGTTTCCGATCAACCTGTCAAATTTTAGCCCATTCCAACATCGTCGCGATAAATGACGCAATTGCCCCTGGCGCGATTTTCGTTTACGATCAAACTGTCAAATATCAGCCCATTCCGACGCCATCGCGACAAATGACAAAATTGCCCATGGAGCGACTTTTGTTTAAGATCAACCTGTCAAATTTCCGCCCATTCCGACACCTTCGCGAAAAATGACGAAATTGCCCCTAGCACGATTTTTGTTTCCGATCAACCAGTGAAATTTCAGCCCATTCCGACACCGTCGTGATAAATGATGAAATTGCCCCCTGCGCGATTTTCGTTTCCGATCAGCCTGTCAAATATCAGCCCATTCCGATGCTGTCGCGGCGAATGACGAAATTGACCTTGACGCGACTTTTGTTTAAGATCAACCTGTTAAATTTCAGCCCATTCCGACACCGTCGCAAAAAATGACGAAATTGAACCTGGCACGATTTTTGTTTCCGATCAACCAGTGAAATTTAAGGCCATTCCGACACCGTCGCGATAAATGATGAAATTGCTCCCCCCGCGATTTTTGTTTCCGATCAACCTGTCAGATTTCAGCCCATTTCGACACCGTCGCTGTAAATGACGAAGTTACCCCTGGCGCGACTTTTGTTTTCGATCAACCTGTTAAATTTCAGCCCATTCCGACACCGTCGCGATAAATTACGAAATTGGCCCTGGCACGATTTTTGTTTCCTATCAACCAGTGAAATTTAAGGCCATTCCGACACCGTCGCGATAAATGATGAAATTGCTCCCCCCGCGATTTTTGTTTCCGATCAACCTGTCCGATTTCAGCCCATTTCGACACCGTCGCTGTAAATGACGAAGTTGCCCCTGGCGCGACTTTTGTTTCCCTATCAACCTGTTAAATTTCAGCCCATTCCGACACCGTCGCGATAAATTACGAAATTACCCCTGGCACGATTTTTGTTTCCTATCAAACTGTCAAATTTCAGCCCATTCCAACATCGTCGCGATAAATAACGAAATTGCCCCTGGCGCGATTTTCGTTTACGATCAACCTATCAAATATCAGCCCATTCCGACGCCATCGCGACAAATGACGAAATTGCCCCGGAGTGACTTTTGTTTAAGATCAACTTGTCAAATTTCCGCCGATTTCGACACCGTCTCGAAAAATGACGAAATTGCCCCTGGCACGATTTTTGTTTCCGATCAAACAGTGAAATTTCAGCCCATTCCGACTCCGTCCCGATAAATGACGAAATTGCCACCGGCGCGATTTTCGTTTACGATCAACCTGTCAAATTTAAGCCCATTTCGACACCGTCGCGAAAAATGACGAAATTACCCCTGGCACGATTTTTGTTTCCGATCAACCAGTGAAATCTCAACCCACTCCGACTCCATCGCAATAAATGATAAAATCGCCCCCGGCTCGATTTTCGTTTTCGATCAACCTGTTAAATTTTAGCCCATTCCGACACCACCGCTATAAATGACGAAATTGCCCCAGGCGCGACTTTTGTTTCCGATCAACCTGTTAAATTTTAGCCCATTCCGACACCGTCACGATAAATGATGAAATAGCCCCTGGCGCGATTTTCGTTTCCTATCAACCTGTCAAATATCAGCCCATTTCGACGCCGTCGCGACAAAGGACGAAATTGCCCCTGGCACGACTTTTGTTTAAGATCAACCTGTCAAATTTCAGCCCATTCCGACACCGTCGCGAAAAATGACGAAATTGCCCCTGGCAAGATTTTTGATTTCGATCAACCAGTCAAATTTCAGCCCATTCCGACACCGTCGCGATAAATGACGAAATTGCCCACGGCGCGATTTTCGTTTCCCATCAACCTGTCAAATAACAACCCATTCCGACGCCGACGCGACAAATGACGAAATTGCCCCTGGCGCGACTTTTGTTTAAGATCAACCGGTCAAATTTTCGCCCATCCCGACACCGTCGCGAAAAATGACGAAATTGCCCCTGGCACGATTTTTGTTTCCGATCAACCAGTAAAATTTCAGCTCATTCCGACTTCGTCGCGATAAATGACGAAATTGCCCCCGGCACAATTTTTGTTTCCGATCAACCTGCCAAATTTCAGCCCATTCCGACACCGCCACTATAAATGACGAATTTGCCTCTGGTGCGACTTTTGTTTCCGATCAACCTGTTAAATTTCAGCCCATTTCGACGCCGTCGCGAAAAATGACTAAATTGCCCCTGGCACGATTTTTGTTTCCGATCAACCAGTGAAATTTCAGCCCATTCCGACTCCGTCTCGATAAATGACGAAATTGCCCCCGGCGCGATTTTCGTTTTCGATCAACCTGTCAAATTTCAGTCCATTCCGACACCGCCGCTATAAATGACGAAATTGCCCATGGCGCGACTTTTGTTTCCGATCAACCTGTTAAATTTAAGCCCATTCCGTCACCATCGCGAAAAATGACAAAATTCCCCCTGGCACGATTTTTGTTTCCGATCAACCAGTGAAATTTCAGCCCATTCCGACTCCGTCGCGATAAATGATGAAATTGCCCCCGGCGCGATTTTCGTTTCCGATCAACCTGTCAAATTTTAGACCATTCCGACACCGTCGCGGTAAAAGACGAAATTGACCGTCGCGCGATTTTCGTTTCCGATCAACCTGTCAAATATCAGCCCATTCTGACGCCGTCGCGACAAATGACGAAATTGCCTTTGACGCGACTTTTGTTTAAGATCAACCTATCAAATTTCCGCCCATTCCGACACCGTCGCGAAAAACGACGAAATTACCCCTGGCACGATTTTTGTTTCCGATAAGCCAGTGAAATTTTAGCCCATTCCGACTCTGTCCCGTTAAACGACGAAATTGCCCCCGGCGTGATTTTCGTTTCCGATCAACCTTTCAAATTTCAGCCCATTCAGACGCCGTCACGACAAATGACGAAATTGCCCCTGGCGCGACTTTTGTTTTCGATCAACCTATCAAATTTCAGCCCATTCCGACACTGTCGCGAAAAATGAAGAAATTGCCCCAGGCGCGACTTTTGTTTTCGATCAACCTGTTAAATTTCAGCCCATTCCGACACCGTAGCGAAAAATGACTAAATTGCCCCTTGCACGATTTTTGCTTCCGATCAACCAGTGAAATTTCAGCCCATTCCGACTCCGTCCCATTAAATGACGAAATTGCCCCTGGCGCGATTTTTTTTTACGATCAACTTGTCAAATATCAGCCCATTTCGACGTCGTCGCGACAAATGACGAAATTGCCCCTGGCGCGAATTTTGTTTAAGATCAACTTGTCGAATTTCTGCCCATTCCGACACCGTTGCGAAAAATGACGAAATTGCCGATCAGCCTGTTAAATTTCAGCCCGACACCGTCGCGAAAAATGACGAAATTGCCCCTGGCACTATTTTTGTTTCTGATCAGCCGGTGAAATTTCAGCGCATTCCGACTCCGTCGCGATAAATGACGAAATTGCCCCTGACGCGGTTTTCTTTTCCGATCAACCTATCAAATTTCAGACCATTCTGACACCGACGCTATAAATGACGAAATTGCCCCTGGCGCGACTTTTTTTTCCGATCAACCTGTTAAATTTCCCCCCATTCCGATACCGTCGCGAAAAATGACGAAATTGCCCCTGACACAATTTTTGTCTCCGATCAACCAGTGAAATTTCAGCCCATTCCGACTCCGTCGCGATAAATGACGAAATTGCACCTGACGTGATTTTCTTTTCCGATCAACCTGTCAAATTTCAGGCCATTCTGACACCGCCGCTATAAATGACGAAATTACCCCTGCCGCGACTTTTGTTTCCGATGAACCGGACAAATTTCAACCCATTCCGACACAGTTGCTATAAATGACGAAATTGCCCTTGACGCGACTTTTGTTTAAGATCAACCTGTCATATTTTCGCCCATTCCGACACCGTTACGAAAAATGACGAAATTGCCCCTGGCACGATTTTTCTTTCCGATCAAACAGTGAAATTTTAGGCCATTCCAACTCCGTCGCGATAAATGACGAAATTACCACCGGTGCGATTTTCGTTTCCGATCAACATGTCAAATTTCAGCCCATTCCGACACCGTCGCGAAAAATGACAAAATTGTCCCCAACACGATTTTTGTTTCCGATCAACCTGTCAAATTTCAGCCCATTCTGACACCGCCACTATAAATGAGAAATTTGCCCCTGCGCACGACATTTGTTTCCGATCAACCTGGTAAATTTCAGCCCATTTCGACACCGTCGCGAAAAATGACGAAATTGTCCCTGGTACGATTTTTGTTTCCGATCAGCCAGTGAAATTTTAGCCCATTCTGACTCCGTCCCGATAAATGACGAAATTGCCCCCGCGCGATTTTCGTTTCCGATCAACCTTCCAAATATCAGCCCATTCCGACGCCATCGCGACAAATGACGAAATTGCCCCTTGAGCGACTTTTCTTTAAGATCAACCTGTCAAATTTCCACCCATTCCGACACCGTCGCGAAAAATGAAGAAATTGCCCCTGGCACGATTTTTGTTTAAGATCAACCTGTCAAATGTCAGCCCATTCCTACACAATCACTAAAAATGACGAAATTGCTCCTGGCACGATTTTTGTTTCCGATCAACCTGTCAAATTTCAGCCCATTCCGACACCGTCACTGTAAATGACGAAGTTGCCCCTGGCGCGACTTTTGTTTCCGATCAACCTGTTAAATTTCAACCCATTCCGACACCGTCGCGATAAATGACGAAATTGCCCCTGGCACGATTTTTGTTTCCGATCAACCTGTTAAATTTCAACCCATTCCGCCACCGTCGCGATAAATGACGAAATTGCCCCTGGCACGATTTTTGTTTCCGATCATCCTGTCAAATTTCAGCCCATTCCAACATCGTCGCGATAAATGACGAAATTGCCCCTGGCGCGATTTTCGTTTACGATCAACCTGTCAAATATCAGCCCATTCCGATGCCATCATGACAAATGAAGAAATTGCCCCTGGAGCGACTTTTGTTTAAGATCAACCTGTCAAATTTTCGCCCATTCCGACACCGTCGCGAAAAATGACGAAATTGCCCCTGGCGCGATTTTCGTTTACGATCAACCTGTCAAATTTTCGCCCATTCCGACACCGTCGCGAAAAATGACGAAATTGCCCCTGGCACGATTTTTGTTTCGGATCAACCATTGAAATTTCGGCCCATTTCGACACCGTCGTGATAAATGACGAAATTGCCCCCTGTGCTATTTTCGTTTCCGATCAACCTGTCAAATATCAGCCCATTCCGATGCTGTCGCGGCAAATGAAGAAATTGCCCTTGACGCGACTTTTGTTTAAGATCAACCTGTCAAATTTTGGCCCATTCCGATACCGTCGCGAAAAATGACGAAATTGCCCCTGGCACGATTTTTGTTTCCGATCAACCAGTGAAATTTCAGCCCATTCCGACTCCATCCCGATAAATGACGAAATTGCCCCCGGCGTGATTTTCGTTTCCGATCAACCAGTCAAATCTCAGCCCATTCCGGCGCCATCGCGACAAATGACAAAATTGTCCCTGGAGCGACTTTTGTTTAAGATCAACCTGTCAAATTTCCGCCCATTCCGACACCGTCGCGAAAAATGACGACATTGCCCCTGGCACGATTTTTGTTTCCGATCAACCAGTGAAATTTCAGCCCATCCCGACACCGTCGCGATAAATGATGAAATTGCTCCCACCGCGATTTTCGTTTCCGATCAACCTGTCAAATTTCAGCCCATTCCGACACCGTCGCTGCAAATGACGAAGTTCCCCCTGGCGCGACTTTTGTTTCCTATCAACCCGTTAAATTTCAGCCCATTCCGGCACCGTCGCTATAATTGACGAAATTACCCCTGGCACGATTTTTGTTTCCGATCAACCTGTCAAATTTCAGCCCATTCCAACATCGTCGCGATAAATGACGAAATTGTCCCTGGCGTGATTTTCGTTTACGATCAACCTGTCAAATATCAGCCCATTCCGACGCCATCGCGACAAATGACGAAATTGCCCCGGAGCGACTTTTGTTTAAGATCAACCTGTCAAATTTCCGCCCATTCCGACACCGTTGCGAAAAATGACGAAATTGCCCCTGGCAGATTTTTGTTTCCGATCAAACAGTGAAATTTCAGCCCATTCCGACTCCGTCGCGATAAATGACGAAATTACCACCGGTGCAATTTTCGTTTCCGATCAACCTGTCAAATTTCAGCCCATTCCTACACCGTCGCGAAAAATGACGAAATTGCCCCTGGTACGATTTTTGTTTCCGATCAACCAGTGAAATTTCAGCCCATTCCGACTCCGTCACGATAAATGATAAAATCGCCCCCGGCTCGATTTTCGTTTCCGATCAACCTGTCGAATTTCAGCCCATTCCGACACCACCGCTATAAATGACGAAATAGCCCCTGGCGCGATTTTCGTTTCCTATCAACCTGTCAAATATCAGCCCATTCCGACGCTGTCACGACAAAGGACGAAATTGCCCCTAGCACGACTTTTGTTTAAGATCAACCTGTCAAATTTTAGCCCATTCCGACACCATCGCGAAAAATGATGAAATTGCCCCTGGCACGATTTTTGTTTTCGATCAACCAGTAAAATTTCAGCCCATTCCGACACCGTCGCGATAAATTACGAAATTGCCCTCGGCGCGGTTTTCGTTCCCCATCAACCTGTCAAATATCGGCCCATTCCGACGTCGACGAGACAAATGACGAAATTGCCCCTGGCATGACTTTTGTTTAAGATCAACCTGTCAAATTCCGCCCATTCCGACACCGTCGTGAAAAATGACAAAATTGCCCCTGGCACGGTTTTTGTTTCCAATCAACCAGTAAAATTTCAGCCCATTCCGATTCCGTCCCGATAAATGACAAAATTGCCCCCAGCACGATTTTTGTTTCCGATCAACCTGTCAAATTTCAGCCCATTCCGACACCGTCGCGAAAAATGACGAAATTGCCCCTGGCACGATTTTTGTTTCCGATCAACCAGTGAAATTTCAGCCCATTCCGACACTGTTGCGATAAATGATGAAATTGCTCCCGCCGCGATTTTGGTTTCTTATCAACCTGTCAAATTTCAGCCCATTTCGACACCGTCGCTGTAAATGATGAAGTTATCCTTGGCGCGACTTTTGTTTCCGAAAAACCTGTTAAATTTCAGCCCATTCCGACACCGTCGCGATAAATGACGAAATTGTCCCTAGCACGATTTTTGTTTCCGATCAACCTGTCAAATTTCAACCCATTCCAACATCGTCGCGATAAATGACGAAATTGCCCCTGGCGCGATTTTCGTTTACGGTCAACCAGTCAAATATCAGTCCATTCCGACGCCATCGCGACAAATGACGAAATTGCCCCTGGAGCGATTTTTGTTTAAGATCAACCTGTCAAATTTTCGCCTATTCTGACACCGTCGCGAAAAATGACGAAATTGCCCCTGGCACGATTTTTTGTTTCCGATCAACTTGTGAAATTTCAGCCCATTCCGACACCGTCGTGAAAAATGACGAAATTGCCCCTGCGCGATTTTCGTTTCCGATCAACCTGTCAAATATCAACCCATTCCGATGCTATCGCGGCAAATGATGAAATTGACCTTGACGCGACTTTTGTTTCAGTTCAACTGTCAAATTTTGGCCAATTCCGATACCGTCGCGAAAAATGACGAAATTACCCCTGGCACGATTTTTGTTTCCGATCAACCAGTGAAATTTCAGCCCATTCCAACTCCATCCCGATAAATGACGAAGTTGCCCTCGGCGCGATTTTCATTTTCGATCAACCTGTCAAATCTCAGCCCATTCCGACGCCGTCACGACAAATGACGAAATTGCCCCTGGCGCGACTTTTCTTTTCGATCAACCTGTTAAATTTCAGCCCATTCCGACACCGTCGCGAAAAATGACGAAATTGCCCCTTGCACGATTTTTGATTCCGATCAACCAGTGAAATTTCAGCCCATTCCAACATCGTTGCGATAAATGATGAAATTGCTCCCGCCGCGATTTTCGTTTCTGATCAACCTATCAAATTTCAGCCCATTCCGACACCGTCGTTGTAAATGACGAAGTTGCCTCTGGCGCGACTTTTGTTTCTGATCAACCTGTTAAATTTCAGCCCATTTCGACACCGTCGCGATAAATGACGAAATTGCCCCTGGCACGATTTTTGTTTCCGATCAACCTATCAAATTTCAGCCCATTCCAACGTCGTCACGATAAATGACGAAATTGCCCCTGGCGCGATTTTCGTTTACGATCAACCTGTCAAATATCAGCCCATTCCGACGCCATCGCGACAAATGACGAAATTGCCCCTGGAGAGACTTTTGTTTAAGATCAACCTGTCAAATTTCCTTCCATTTCGACGCCGTTGTGAAAAATGACCAAATTGCCCCTAGCATGATTTTTGTTTCTGATCAAACAGTGAAATTTCAGCCCATTGTGACTCCGTCGCGATTATTGAAGAAATTGCCACAGGCGCGATTTTCGTTTCCGATCAACCCGGTAAATTTCAGCCCATTCCGACACCGTCGCGAAAAATGATGAAATTGCCCCAGGCACGATTTTTGTTTCCGATCAACCAGTGAAATTTCAGCCCATTCCGACCCCGTCGCGATAAATGACAAAATCGCCCCCGGCTCGATTTTCGTTTCCGATCAACCTGCCAAATTTCAGCCCATTCGGACACCACCGCTATAAATAACGAAATATTACCTGGCGCGACTTTTGTTTCTGATCAACCGGTTAAATTTTAGCCCATTCCGACACCGTCACGATAAACGACGAAATTTCCCCTGGCGCGATTTTGGTTTCCTATCAACCTGTCAAATATCAGCCCATTCCGACGCCGTCGCGACAAAGGACGAAATCAGCCCTGGCACGACTTTTGTTTAAGATCAACCTGTCAAATTTCAGCCCATTCCGACACCGTCGTGAAAAATGACGAAATTGCCACTGGCACGATTTTTGTTTCCGATCAACCAGTAATATTTCAGCCCATTCCGACTCCATCGCGATAAATGACGAAATTGCCCCCAGCACGATTTTTATTTCCGATCAACCTGTCAAATTTCAGCCCATTCCGACACCTCCACGATAAATGACGAATTTGCCCCTGGCGCGACTTTTGTTTCCGATCAACCTGTTAAATTTCAGCCCATTCCGACACCGTCGCGAAAAATGACCAAATTGCCCCTTGTACGATTTTTGTTTCCGATCAACCAGTGAAATTTCAGCCCATTCCGACTCCGTCCCGATAAATGATGAAATTGCCCCGGAGCGATTTTCGTTTCCGATCAACCTGTCAAATTTCAGCCCATTCCGACACCGCCACTATAAATGACGAATTTGCCCCTGGCGCGACTTTTGTTTCCGATCAACCTGTTAAATTTCAGCCCATATCGACACCGTCGCGAAAAAAGACTAAATTGCCCCTGGCACGATTTTTGTTTCCGAACAACCATTGAAGTTTCAGCCCATTCCGATTCCGTCCCGATAAATGACGAAATTGCCCCCGGTGCAATTTTCGTTTCCGATCAACCTGTCAAATTTCAGTCCATTCCGATACCGCCGCTATAAATGACGAAATTGCCCCTGGCGCGACTTTTGTTTCCGATCAACCTGTTAAATTTAAGCCCATTCCGTCATAGTCGCGAAAAATGACGAAATTGCCCCTGGCACGATTTTTGTTTCCGATCAACCAGTGAAATTTCAGCCCATTCCGACTCCGTCCCGATAAATGACGAAATTGCCCCCGGTGCAATTTTCATTTCCGATCAACCTGTCAAATTTCAGTCCATTCCAATACCGCCGCTATAAATGACGAAATTGCCCCTGGCGCGACTTTTGTTTCCGATCAACCTGTTAAATTTAAGCCCATTCCGTCATAGTCGCGAAAAATGACGAAATTGCCCCTGGCACGATTTTTGTTTCCGATCAACCAGTGAAATTTCAGCCCATTCCGACACCGTCGCGATAAATGACGAAATTGCCCCTCGCGCGATTTTCATTTCCGATCAACTTGTCAAATATCAGCCCATTCTTACGCCGTCGCGACAAATGACGAAATTGCCCTTGACGCGAATTTTGTTTAAGATCAACCTGTCAAATTTCTGCCCATTCCGACACTGTCGCGAAAAATGACAAAATTGCCCCTGGCACGATTTTTGTTTTCGATCAGCCAGTGAAATTTTAGCCCATTCCGACTCCGTCACGATAAATGACGAAATTGCCCTCGGCGCGATTTTCGTTTCCGATCAGCCTGTCAAATTTCAGCCCATTCCGGCGCCGTCACGACAAATGACGAAATTGCCCCTGGCGCGACTTTTGTTTCCGATCAACCTGTAAAATTTCAGCCCATTCCGACTCCGTCCCGATAAATGACGAATTTGCCCCCGACGCGATTTTCGTTTCCGATCAACCTGTCAAATTTCAGCCCATTCCGACGCTGTCACGACAAATGACGAAATTGCCCCTGGCGCGACTTTTGTTTCCGATCAACCCATTAAATTTAAGCCCATTTCGACTCCGTCACGATAAATGACGAAATTGCCCCAGGCACGATTTTTGTTTCCGATCAACCAGTGAAATTTCAGCCCATTCCGACACCGTCGCGATAAATGATGAAATTGCTCCCGACGCGATTTTCGTTTCCGATCAACCTGTCAAATTTCAGCCCATTTCGACACCGTCGAGATAAAAGACGAAATTGCCCCCGGCGCGAGTTTCGTCTCCCGTCAACCTGTCAAATATCAGCCCATTCCGACGCCGACGAGACAAATGACGAAATTGCCCCGACGCGACTTTTGTTTAAGATCAACCTGTCAAATTTCCGCCCATTCCGACACCGTCACGAAAAATGACGAAATTGCCCCTGGCACGATTTTTGTTTCCGATCAACCAGTGAAATTTCAGCCCATTCCGACATCGTCGCGATAAATGATGAAATTGCTCCCGCCGCGATTTTCGTTTCTGATCAACCTATCAAATTTCAGCCCATTCCGACACCGTCGCGAAAAATGACGAAATTGCCCCAGGCACGATTTTTGTTTCCGATCAACCAGTGAAATTTCAGCCCATTCCGACATCGTCGCGATAAATGATGAAATTGCTCCCGCCGCGATTTTCGTTTCTGATCAACCTGTTAAATTTAAGCCCATTCCGACACCGTCGCGAAAAATGACGAAATTGCCCCAGGCACGATTTTTGTTTCCGATCAACCAGTGAAATTTTAGCCCATTCCGACTCCGTCGCGATAAATGACGAAATTGCCCCCGACGAGATTTTCGTTTCCGATCAACCTGTCAAATTTCAACCCATTCCGACACCGTCGCTATAAATGATAAAATTGCCCCCGGTGTTACTTTTGGTTCCGAAAAATCTGTCAAATTTCAGCCCATTCCGACACCGTCGCGCTATATGACAAAATTGCCCCGGGCGGGTTTTCTTTTTCAATCAATCTGTCAAATTTCAGCCCGTTCTGACACCGTCGCGACAAATGATGAAATTGCCCCAGGCGCGACTTTTGTTTAAGATCAACCTGTCAAATTTCAGCCCACTCTGACACCGCCGCAAAAAATGATGAAATTGCCCCAGGCACGACTTTTGTTTTCGATCAACCTGTGAAATTTCAGCCCATTCTGATACCGTCGCGATAAATGACGAAATTGCCCCAGGCGCGACTTTTGTTTTCGATCAACCTGTGAAATTTCAGCCCATTCCGATACCGTCACAATAAATGACGAAATTGCCCCTGACACGATTTTCGTTTCCGATCAACCGGTCAAATTTCTGACCATTCTGACACCGCTGCTATAAATGACAAATTGCCCCTGGCACAACTTTTGTTTCCGATCAACCTGTCAAATTTCATCCCATTCCGACACAGTCGCGATAAGTGACGAAATTGCCCCTGGCGCAACTTTTGTTTAAGATCAACCTGTCAAATGTCAGCCCATTCCTACACAGTCACTAAAAATGACGAAATTGCTCCTGGCACGATTTTTGTTTCCGATCAACCTGTCAAATTTCAGCCCATTCCAACACCGTCGCGACAAATGACGAAATTGCAACTGGCGCGATTTTCGTTTACAAACAACCTGTCAAATATCAGCCCATTCCGACGTCGTCGCGACAAATGACGAAATTGCCTAAGATCAACCTATCAAATTTCCGCCCATTCCGACACCGTCGCGCTATATGACGAAATTGCCCCTGGCGCGATTTTCGTTTTCGATAACTCCGTTAAATTTCAGCCCGTTCTGACACCGTCGCGACAAATGACGAAATTGCCCCAGGCTCGACTTTTGTTTAAGATCAACCTGTCAAATTTCAGCCCACTTTGACATCGCCGTGAAAAATGACGAAATTGCCCCTAGCGCGATTTTTGTTTCCGATCAACCAGTGAAATATCAGCCCATTTCGACACCGTCGCGATAAATGACGAAATTGCCCCTGGCACGATTTTCGTTTCCCATCAACCTGTCCCATATCAGCCCATTCCGACGCCGACGCGACAAATGACGAAATTTCCCCTGGCGCGACTTTTGTTTAAGATCAACCTGTCAAATTTCCGCCCATTCCGACACCGTCGCGAAAAACGACGAAATTGCCCCTTGCACGATTTTTGTTTTCGATCAACCAATAAAATTTCAGCTAATTCCGACTCCGTCGTGATAAATGACAAAATTGCCCCAGCAAGATTTTTGTTTCCGATCAACCAGTGAAATTTCAGCCCATTCCGACTCCGTCACGATAAATGATGAAATTGCCCCCGGCGCGATTTTCGTTTCCGATCAACCTGTCAAATTTTAGCCCATTCCGACACCGTCGAGATAAATGACGAAATTGCCCCAGCGCGATTTTCTTTTCCGATCAACCTGTCAAATCAGCCCATTCTGACGCCGTCGCGACAAATGACGAAATTGCCCTTGACGCGACTTTTGTTTAGGATCAACCTGTCAAATTTTCGCCTATTCAGACACCGTCGTGAAAAAAGCCGAAATTGCCCCTGGCACGATTTTTGTTTCCGATCAGCCAGTGAAATTTCAATACATTTTGACACCGCTGCGTTAAATGATGAAATTGCCCCTGGCGCGGTTTTCGTTTCCGATCGACTTGTCAAATTACAGCCCATTTCGACACAGTCGCTATAAATGACGAAATTGCCCCTGGCGCGACTTTTGTTTAAGATCAACCTATCAAATTTCCGTCCATTCCGACACCTTCGCGAAAAATGGCGAAATTGCCCCGGACAAGATTTTTGTTTTCGATCAACCAGTCAAATTTCAGCCCATTTCGACACCGTTGCGATAAATGACGAAATTGCCCCGGCGCGATTTTCGTTTCCCATCAACCTGTCCAATATCAGCCAATTTCGACGCCGTCGCGACAAATGACGAAATTGCCCCTGGCACGATTTTTGTTTCCGATCAACCAGTTAAATTTCAGCCCATTCCGACTCCGTCGCTATAAATGACAAAATTATCCCCGGCACGATTTTCGTTTCTGATCAACCTGTTAAATATCAGCCCATTCCGACGCCGTCGCGACAAATGACGAAATTGCCCCAGGCCCGACTTTTGTTTAAGATCAACCTGTCAAATTTCTGCCCATTCCGACACCGTCGCGAAAAATGATGAAATTGCCCCTGGCTCGATTTTTGTTTCCGATCAACCAGTGAAATTTCAGCCCATTTCGACTCCGTCGCGATAAATGACGAAATTGCCCTCGGCGTGTTTTTCGTTTCCAATCAACCTGTCAAATTTCAGCCCATTCCAACGCCGTCACGACAAATGACGAAATTGCCCCTGGCGCGACTTTTGTTTCCTATCAACCTGTTAAATTTCAGCCCATTCCGACACCGTCGCGAAAAATGACGAAATTGCCCCAGGCACGATTTTTGTTTCCGATCAACCAGTGAAATTTTAGCCCATTCCGACACCGTCGCGATAAATGACGAAATTGCCCACGGCGCGTTTTTCGTTTCCCATCAACCTGTCAAATAACAACCCATTCCGACGTCGACGAGACAAATGACGAAATTGCCCTTGGCGCGACTTTTCTTTAAGATCAACCTGTCAAATTTCTGCCCATTCCGACACAGTCGCAAAAAATGACGAAATTGCCCTAGGGACGATTTTTGTTTCCGATCAACCAGTTAAATTTCAGCCCATTCCGACTCCGTCGCGATAAATGACGAAATTGCCCCCGGCGAGATTTTCGTTTCCGATCAACCTGTCAAATTTCAGCCCATTCCGACACCGCCGCTATAAATGATAAAATTGCCCCCGGTGCTACTTTTGTTTCCGATCAACCAGTCAAATTTCAGCCCATTCCGACACCGTCGCGCTATATGACAAAATTGCCCCTGGCGCGATTTTCTTTTTCAATCAATCTGTCAAATTTCAGCCCGTTCTGACACCGTCGCTATAAATGACGAAATTGCCCCTGGCGCGACTTTTGTTTCCGATCAACCTGTTAAATTTAAGCCCATTCCGTCACCGTCGCGAAAAATGACGAAATTGCCCCCGGCACGATTTTTGTTTCCGATCAACCAGTGAAATTTCAGCCCATTCCGACTTCGTCGCGATAAATGATGAAATTGCCCTAGGCGCGATTTTCGTTTCCGATCAACCTGTCAAATTTTAGCCCATTCCGACACCGTCGCGGTAAATGACGAAATTGTCCCCCGCGCGATTTTCATTTCGGATCAACCTGTCAAATATCAGCCCATTCTGACGCTGTCGCGACAAATGACGAAATTGCCCTTGACGCGACTTTTGTTTAAGACCAACCTGTCAAATTTCCGCCCATTCCGACACCGTCGCGAAAAACGACGAAATTGCCCCTGGCACGATTTTTGTTTTCGATAAGCCAGTGAAATTTTAGCCCATTCCGACTCAATCCCGATAAACGACGAAATTACCCCCGACTCGATTTTCGTTTCCGATCAACCTGTCAAATTTCAGCCCATTCCGACGCCGTCACGACAAATGACGAAATTGCCCCTGGCGCGACTTTTGTTTCCGATCAACCTGCTAAATTTCAGCCCATTCCGACACCGTTACGAAAAATGACGAAATTGCCCCAGGCACGATTTTTGTTTCCGATCAACCAATGAAATTTCAGCCCATTCCGACACCGTCGCAATAAATGATGAAATTGATCCCGACGCGATTTTCGTTTCCGATCAACCTGTCAAATTTCAGCCCATTCCGACACCGTCGCGATAAATGACGAAATTGCCCCCGACGCGATTTTCGTTTCCCATCAACCTGTCAAATATCAGCCCGTTCCGACGCCGACGAGACAAATGACGAAATTGCCCCTGGCGCGACTTTTGTTTAAGATCAACCTGTCAAATTTCCGCCCATTCCAACACCGTCGCGAAAAATGGCGAAATTGCCCCAGGCGCGATTTTTGTTTTCGATCAACCAGTGAAATTTCAGCCCATTCCGACACCGTCGTGATAAATGATGAAATTGCTCCCGACGCGATTTTCGTTTCCGATCAACTGTCAAATTTCAGCCCATTCCGACACCGTCGCGATAAATGACGAAATTGTCCCCGGCGCGATTTTCGTTTCCCATCAACCTGTCAAATATCAGCCTATTCCGACGTCGACTAGACAAATGACGAAATTGCCCCAGGCGCGACATTTGTTTAAGATAAACCATTCAAATTTCAGCCCACTCTGACACCGCCGCAAAAAATGACGAAATTGCCCCAGGCGCGACTTTTGTTTTCGATCAACCTGTGAAATTTCAGCCCATTCCGATACCGTCGCGATAAATGACGAAATTGCCCCTAACACGATTTTCGTTTCTGATCAATCGGTCAAATTTCAGACCATTTTGACACCGCCGCTAAAAATGACAAATTACCCCTGGCGTAACTTTTGTTTTCGATAAACCTGTCAAATTTCATCAAATTCCGACACAGTCGCGATAAATGACGAAATTGCCCCTGGCGTAACTTTTGTTTAAGATCAACCTGTCAAATGTCAGCCCATTCCGACACAGTCACTAAAAATGACGAAATTGTTCCTGGCACGATTTTTGTTTCCGAACAACCAGTCAAATTTCAGCCCATTCCAACACCGTCGCGATAAATAACGAAATTGCATCTTGCATAATTTTCGTTTACGAACAACCTGTCAAATATCAGCCCATTCCGACGCCGTCGCGACAAATGACGAAATTGCCTAAGATCAACCTATCAAATTTCCGCCCATTCCAACACCGTCGCGAAAAGTGACGAAATTGCCCCTGGCACGATTTTTGTTTCCGATCAACCAGTAAAATTTCAGCCCATTCATACTCCGTCGCGATAAATGATGAAATTGCCCCCAGCACGATTTTTGTTTCCGATCAACCTGTCAAATTTCAGCCCATTCCAACACCGCCACTATAAATGACGAATTTTCCCCTGGCGCGACTTTTGTTTTCGATCCACCTGTTAAATTTCAGCCCATTCCGACACCGTCGCGAAAAATGACTAAATAGCCCCTTGCACGATTTTTGTTTCCGATCAACCAGTGAAATTTCAGCCCATTCCGACTCCGTCGCAATAAATGACGAAATTGCCCCCGGCGCGATTTTCGTTTCCAATCAACCTGTCAAATTTCTGCCCATTCCGATACCGTCGCTATAAATGACGAAATTGCCACTTACGCGACTTTTGTTTCCGATCAACCTGTTAAATTTTAGCCCATTCCAACATCGTCGCGATCAATGACGAAATTGCCCCTGGCGCGATTTTCGTTTACGATCAACCTGTCAAATTTCCGCCCATTCCGACACCGTCGCGATAAATGATGAAATTGCTCCCGCCGCGATTTTCTTTTCCGATCAACCTGTCAAATTTCAGCCCATTTCAACATCGTCGCTGTAAATGACGAAGTTGCCCCTGGCGCGACTTTTGTTTCCGATCAACCTGTTAAATTTCAGCCCATTCCGACACCGTCGCGATAAATGACGAAATTGCGCCTGGCACGATTTTCGTTTCTGATCAATCGGTCAAATTTCAGACCATTTTGACACCGCCGCTAAAAATGACAAATTACCCCTGGCGTAACTTTTGTTTTCGATAAACCTGTCAAATTTCATCAAATTCCGACACAGTCGCGATAAATGACGAAATTGCCCCTGGTGTAACTTTTGTTTAAGATCAACCTGTCAAAGGTCAGCCCATTCCGACACAGTCACTAAAAATGACGAAATTGTTCCTAGCACGATTTTTGTTTCCGAACAACCAGTCAAATTTCAGCCCATTCCAACACCGTCGCGATAAATAACGAAATTGCATCTGGCGTAATTTTCGTTTACGAACAACCTGTCAAATATCAGCCCATTCCGACGCCGTCGCGACAAATGACGAAATTGCCTAAGATCAACCTATCAAATTTCCGCCCATTCCAACACCGTCGCGAAAAATGACGAAATTGCCCCTGGCACGATTTTTGTTTCCGATCAACCAGTAAAATTTCAGCCCATTCCGACTCCGTCGCGATAAATGATGAAATTGCCCCCAGCACGATTTTTGTTTCCGATCAACCTGTCAAATTTCAGCCCATTCCAACACCGCCACTATAAATGACGAATTTTCCCCTGGCGCGACTTTTGTTTTCGATCCACCTGTTAAATTTCAGCCCATTCCGACACCGTCGCGAAAAATGACTAAATAGCCCCCTGCACGATTTTTGTTTCCGATCAACCAGTGAAATTTCAGCCCATTCCGACTCCGTCGCGATAAATGACGAAATTGCCCCCGGCGCGATTTTCGTTTCCAATCAACCTGTCAAATTTCTGCCCATTCCGATACCGTCGCTATAAATGACGAAATTGCCACTTGCGCGACTTTTGTTTCCGATCAACCTGTTAAATTTTAGCCCATTCCAACATCGTCGCGATCAATGACGAAATTGCCCCTGGCGCGATTTTCGTTTACGATCAACCTGTCAAATTTCCGCCCATTCCGACACCGTCGTGATAAATGATGAAATTGCTCCCGCCGCGATTTTCTTTTCCGATCAACCTGTCAAATTTCAGCCCATTTCAACATCGTCGCTGTAAATGACGAAGTTGCCCCTGGCGCGACTTTTGTTTCCGATCAACCTGTTAAATTTCAGCCCATTCCGACACCATCGCGATAAATGACGAAATTGCCCCTGGTACGATTTTTGTTTCGATCAACCTGTCAAATTTCAGCCCATTCCAACATCGTCGCGATAAATGACGAAATTGACCCTGGCGCGATTTTCGTTTACGATCAACCTGTCAAATACCAGCCCATTCCGACGCCATCGCGACAAATGACGAAATTGCCCCTGGAGCGACTTTTGTTTAAGATCAACCTGTCAAATTTCCGCCCATTTCGACACCGTCGCGAAAAATAACGAAATTGCCCCTTGCACGATTTTTGTTTTCGATCAACCAATGAAATTTCAGCCCATTCCGACACCGTCGTGATAAATGACGAGATTGCCCCTGCGCGATTTTCGTTTCCGATCAACCTGTCAAATATCAGCCCATTCCGATGCTGTCGCAGCAAATGACAAAATTGCCCTTGACGCGACTTTTGTTTAAGATCAACCTGTCAAATTTTGGCCCATTCCGATACAATCGCGAAAAATGACGAAATTGCCCCTGGCACGATTTTTGTTTCCGATCAACCAGTGAAATTTCAGCCCATTCCGACTCCATCCCGATAAACTACGAAATTGCCCCCGACGCGATTTTCGTTTCCGATCAACCTGTCAAATTTCAGCCCATTCCGACGCCGTCACGAAAAATGACGAAATTGCCCCTGGCACGATTTTTGTTTCCGATCAACCTGTTAAATTTCAACCCATTCCGACACCGTCGTGATAAATGACGAAATTGCCCCCTGCGCGATTTTCGTTTCCGATCAACCTGTCAAATATCAGCCCACTCCGATGCTGTCGCGGTAAATGACGAAATTGACCTTGACGCGACTTTTGTTTAAGATCAACCTGTTAAATTTTCGCCCATTCCGATACCGTCGCGAAAAATGACGAAATTGCCCCTGGCACGATTTTTGTTTCCGATCAACCAGTGAAATTTCAGCCCATTCCGACTCCATCCCAATAAATGACGAAATTGCCCACGGCACGATTTTCGTTTCCAATCAACCTGTCAAATCTCAGCCCATTCCGACGCCGTCACGACAAATGACGAAATTGCCCCTGGCGCGACTTTTGTTTCCGATCAACCTGTTAAATTTCAGCCCATTCCGACACAGTCGCGAAAAATGATGAAATTGCCCCTGGCACGATTTTTTTTCCGATCAACCAGTGAAATTTCAGCCCATTCCGACACCGTCGCGATAAATGATGAAATTGCTCCCGCCGCGATTTTCGTTTCTGATCAACTCGTCAAATTTCAGCCCATTCCGACACCGTCGCTGTAAATGATGAAGTTACCCCTGGCGCGACTTTTGTTTCCGATCAACTTGTTAAATTTCAGCCCATTCCGACACCGTCGTGATAAATGACGAAATTGCCCCTGGCATGATTTTTGTTTCTGATCAACCTGTCAAATTTCAGCCCATTCCAACATCGTCATGATAAATGACGAAATTGCCCCTGGCGCGATTTTCGTTTACGGTCAACCTGTCAAATATCAGTCCATTCCGACGCCATCGCGACAAATGACGAAATTGCCCCTGGAGCGACTTTTGTTTAAGATCAACCTGTCAAATTTCGGCCCATTCCGACACCGTCGCGAAAAATGACGAAATTGCCCCTGGCACGATTTTTGTTTTCGACCAACCATTGAAATTTCAACCCATTCCGACACCGTCGTGAAAAATGACGAAATTGCCCCTGCGCGATTTTCGTTTCCGATCAACCTATCAAATATCAGCCCATTCCGATGCTGTCGCGGCAAATGACGAAATTGACCTTGATGCGACTTTTGTTTAAGATCAACTGTCAAATTTTGGCCCATTCCGATACCGTCGCGAAAAATGACGAAATTGTCCCTGGCACGATTTTTGTTTCCGATCAACCAGTGAAATTTCAGCCCATTCCGACTCCATCCCTATAAATGACGAAATTGCCCTCGACGCGATTTTCGTTTCCGATCAACCTGTCAAATCTCACCCCATTCCGACGCCGTCACGACAAATGAGGAAATTGCCCCTGGCGCGACTTTTGTTTCCGATTAACCTGTTAAATTTCAGCCCATTCCGACACCGTCGCGAAAAATGACGAAATTGCCCCTGGCACGATTTTTGTTTCCGATCAACCAGTGAAATTTCAGTCCATTCCGACACCGTCGCGATAAATGATGAAATTGCTCCCGCCGCGATTTTCGTTCCTGATCAACCTGTCAAATTTCAAGCCATTCCGACACCGTCGCAGTAAATGATGAAGTTACCCCTGGCGCGACTTTTGTTTCCGATCAACCTGTTAAATTTCAGCCCATTCCGATACCGTCGAGAAAAATGACGAAATTGCCCCTGGCACGATTTTTGTTTCCGATCAACCTGTCACATTTCAGCCCATTCCAACATCGTCGCGATAAATGACGAAATTGCCCCTGGCGCGATTTTCGTTTACGGTCAACCTGTCAAATATTAGTCCATTCCGACGCCATCGCGACAAATGACGAAATTGCCCCTGGAGCGACTTTTATTTAAGATCAACCTGTCAAATTTCGGCCCATTCCGACAACGTCGCGAAAAATGACGAAATTGCCCCTGGCACGATTTTTGTTTCCGATCAACCAGTGAAATTTCAGCCCATTCCGACACCGTCGTGAAAAATGATGAAATTGCCCCCTGCGCGATTTTCGTTTCCGATCAACCTGTCAAATATCAGCCCATTCCGATGCTGTCGCGGCAAATGACGAAATTGACCTGGACGCGACTTTTGTTTAAGATCAACTGTCAAATTTTGGCCCATTCCGATACCGTCGCGAAAAATGACGAAATTCCCCCTGGCACGATTTTTGTTTCCAATCAACCAGTGAAATTTCAGCCCATTCCAACTCCATCCCGATAAATGACGAAATTACCCTCGGCGCGATTTTCGTTTCCGATCAACCTGTCAAATCTCAGCCCATTCCGACGCCGTCACGACAAATGACGAAATTGCCCCTGGCGCGACTTTTGTTTCCGATCAACCAGTTAAATTTCAGGCCATTTCGACACCGTCGCGAAAAATGACGAAATTGCCCTTAGCACGATTTTTGTTTCCAATCAACCAGTGAAATTTCAGCCCATTCCGACACCGTCGCGATAAATGATGAAATTGCTCCCGCCGCGATTTTCGTTTCTGATCAACCTATCAAATTTCAGCCCATTCCACACCATCGCTATAAATGACGAAGTCGCCTCTGGCGCGACTTTTGTTTCCGATCAACCTGTTAAATTTCAGCCCATTCCGACACCGTCGCGATAAATGACGAAATTGCCCCTGGAACGATTTTTGTTTCCGATCAACCTGTCAAATTTCAGCCCATTCCAACATCGTCACGATAAATGACGAAATTGCCCCTGGTGGGATTTTCGTTTACGATCAACCTGTCAAATATCAGCCCATTCCGACGCCATCGCGACAAATGACGAAATTACCCCTGGAGAGACTTTTGTTTAAGATCAACCAGTCAAATTTCAGCCCATTTCGACGCCGTCGTGAAAAATGACGAAATTACCCCTGGCACGATTTTTGTTTCCGATCAAACAGTGAAATTTCAACCCATTCTGACTCCGTCGCGATAAATGAAGAAATTGCTACCGACGCGATTTTCGTTTCCGATCAACCCGTTAAATTTCAGCCCATTCCGACACCGTCGCGAAAAATGACGAAATTGCCCCTGGCACGATTTTTGTTTCCGATCAACCAGTGAAATTTCTGCCCATTTCGGCCCCGTCGCGATAAATGACAAAATCGCCCCCGGCTCGATTTTCGTTTCCGATCAACCTGTCAAATTTCGGCCCATTCCGACACCACCGCCATAAATAACGAAATTGCCCCTGGCGCGACTTTTGTTTCCGATCAACCGGTTAAATTTTAGCCCATTCCGACACCGTCACGATAAATGACGAAATAGCCCCTGGCGCGATTTTCGTTTCCTATCAACCAGTCAAATATCAACCCATTCCGACGCTGTCGCGACAAAGGACGAAATTGCCCCTGGCACGACTTTTGTTTTAGATCAACCTGTCAAATTTCAGCCCATTCAGACATCGTCGCGAAAAATGACGAAATTGCCCCTGGCACGATTTTTGTTTCCGATCAACCAGTAAAATTTCAGCCCATTCCGACTCCGTCGCGATAAATGACGAAATTGCGCCCAGCACGATTTTTGTTTCCGATCAACCTGTCAAATTTCAGCCCATTTCGACACCTCCACGATAAATGACGAATTTGCCCCTGGCACGACTTTTGTTTCCGATCAACCTGTTAAATTTCAGCCCATTCCGACACCGTCGCGAAAAATGACCAAATTGTCCCTGGCACGATTTTTGTTTCCGATCAACCAGTGAAATTTCAGCCAATTTCGACTCCGTCCCTATAAATGACGAAATTGCCCCTGGCGCAATTTTCGTTTCCGATCAACCTGTCAAATTTCAGCCCATTCCGACACCGCCACTATAAATGACGAATTTGCCCCTAGCGCGACTTTTGTTTCCGATCAACCTGTTAAATTTCAGCCCATTCCGACACCGTCGCAAAAAATGACTAAATTGCCCCTGGCACGATTTTTGTTTCCGAACAACCATTGAAATTTCACCCATTCCGACTCTGTCCCGATAAATGACGAAATTGCCCCCGGTGCGATTTTTGTTTCCGATCAACCTGTCAAATTTCAGTCCATTCTGACACCGTCGCTATAAATGACGAAAATGCCACTGGCGCGACTTTTGTTTCCGATCAACCTGTTAAATTTAAGCCCATTCCGTCACCGTCGCGAAAAATGACGAAATTGCCCCTGGCACGATTTTAGTTTCCGATCAACCAGTGAAATTTCAGCCCATTCCGACTCCGTCGCGATAAATGAGGAAATTGCTCCCGGCGCGATTTTCGTTTCCGATCAACCTGTCAAATTTTAGCCCATTCCGACACTGTCACGATAAATGACGAAATTACCCCTCGCGCGATTTTCGTTTCCGATCAACTTGTCAAATATCAGCCCACTCTGACGCCGTCGCGAAAAATGACGAAATTGCCCTTGACGCGACTTTTGTTTAAGACCAACCTGTCAAATTTCTGCCCATTCCGACACCGTCGCGAAAAATGACAAAATTGCCCCAGGCACGATTTTTGTTTTCGATCAGCCAGTGAAATTTAAGCCCATTCCGACTCCGTCCCGATAAATGACGAAATTGCCCCCGGCGCGATTTCGTTTCCGATAAACCTGTCAAATTTCAGTTCATTCCGACACCGCCGCTATAAATGACGAAATTGCCCATGGCGCGACTTTTGTTTCCGATCAACCTGTTAAATTTAAGCCCATTCCGTCACCGTCGCAATAAATGACGAAATTGCTCCTGGCACGATTTTTGTTTCCGATCAACCAGTGAAATTTCAGCCCATTCCGACTCCGTCGCGATAAATGATGAAATTGCCCCCGGAGCGATTTTCGTTTCCAATCAACCTGTCAAATTTTAGCCCACTCCGACACCGTCGCGATAAATGACGAAATTGACCCCGTGCGATTTTCGTTTTCGATCAACCTGTCAAATATCTGCCCATTCTGACGCCGTCGCGACAAATGACGAAATTGCCCTTGACCCGACTTTTGTTAAAGATCAACCCGTCAAATTTCCGCCCATTCCGACACCGTCGCGAAAAATGACGAAATTGCCCCTGGCACGATTTTTGTTTCCGATCAGCCAGTGAAATTTTAGCCCATTCGGACTCCGTCCCGATAAATGACAAAATTGCCCTCGACGCGATTTTCGTTTCCGATCAACCTGTCAAATTTTAGCCCACTCCGACACCGTCGCGATAAATGACGAAATTGACCCCGTGCGATTTTCGTTTCCGATCAACCTGTCAAATATCTGCCCATTCTGATGCCGTCGGGACAAATGACGGAATTACCCTTGACCCGACTTTTGTTAAAGATCAACCCGTCAAATTTCCGCCCATTCCGACACCGTCGCGAAAAATGACGAAATTGCCCCTGGCACGATTTTTGTTTCCGATCAGCCAGTGAAATTTTAGCCCATTCGGACTCCGTCCCGATAAATGACAAAATTGCCCCCGACACGATTTTCGTTTTCGATCAACCTGTCAAATTTCAGCCCATTCCGACGCCGTCACGACAAATGACGAAATTGCCCCTGGCGCGACTTTTGTTTCCGATCAACCTGTTAAATTTAAGCCCATTCCGTCACCGTCGCAAAAAATGACGAAATTGCTCCTGGCACGATTTTTGTTTCCGATCAACCAGTGAAATTTCAGTCCATTCCGACTCCGTCGCGATAAATGATGAAATTGCCCCCGGAGCGATTTTCGTTTCCAATCAACCTGTCAAATTTTAGCCCACTCCGACACCGTCGCGATAAATGACGAAATTGACCCCGTGCGATTTTCGTTTCCGATCAACCTGTCAAATATCTGCCCATTCTGACGCCATCGCGACAAATGACGAAATTGCCCTTGACCCGACTTTTGTTGAAGATCAACCCGTCAAATTTCCGCCCATTCCGACACCGTCGCGAAAAATGACGAAATTGCCCCTGGCACGATTTTTGTTTCCGATCAGCCAGTGAAATTTTAGCCCATTCGGACTCCGTCCCGATAAATGACAAAATTGGCCCCGACGCGATTTTTGTTTCCGATCAACCTGTCAAATTTTAGCCCACTCCGACACCGTCGCGATAAATGACGAAATTGACCCCGTGCGATTTTCGTTTCCGATCAACCTGTCAAATATCTGCCCATTCTGACGCCGTCGCGACAAATGACGAAATTGCCCTTGACCTGACTTTTGTTAAAGATCAACCCGTCAAATTTCCGCCCATTCCGACACCGTCGCGAAAAATGAAGAAATTGCCCCTGGCACGATTTTTGTTTCCGATCAGCCAGTGAAATTTTAGCCCATTCGGACTCCGTCCCGATAAATGACAAAATTGCCCCCGACGCGACTTTTGTTTCCGATCAACCTGTAAAATATCAGCCCATTCCGACGCCGACGAGACAAATGACGAAATTGCACCGGCGCGACTTTTGTTTAAGATCAACCTGTCAAATTTCCGCCCATTCCGACACCGTTGCGAAAAATGACGAAATTGCCCCTAGCACGATTTTTTTTCCGATCAACCAGTTAAATTTCAGCCCATTCCAACTCCGTCGCGATAAATGACGAAATTGCCCGGGCGAGATTTTCGTTTCCGATCAACCTGTCAAATTTCAGCCTATTCCGACACCGCCGCTATAAATGATAAAATTGCCCCCGATGCTACTTTTGTTTCCGATCAACCAGTCAAATTTCAGTCCATTCCGACACCGTCGCGCTGCATGACAAAATTGCCCCTGGCGGGTTTTCTTTTTCAATCAATCTGTCAAATTTCAGCCCGTTCTGACACCGTCGCGAAAGTGACGAAATTGCCCCAGGCGCGACTTTTGTTTAAGATCAACCTGTCAAATATAAGCCCACTCTGACACCGCCGCGAAAAATGAAGAAATTGCCCTAGGCGCGTCTTTTGTTTTCGGTCAACCTGTGAAATTTCAGCCCATTCCGATACCGTCGCGATAAATGACGAAATTGCCCCTGACACGATTTTCGTTTCCGATCAACCGGTCAAAATTTTGACCATTCTGACACCGCCGCTATAAATGACAAATTGCCCCTGGCGCAACTTTTGTTTTTGATCAACCTGTCAAATTTCATCCCATTCCGACACATTCGCGATAAATGACGAAATTGCCCCTGGGGCAACTTTTGTTTAAGATCAACCTGTCAAATGTCATCCCATTCCTACACAGTCACTAAAAATGACGAAATTGCGCCTGGCGCGATTTTCGTTTACGAACAACCTGTCAAATATCAGCCCATTCCGACATCGTCGCGATAAATGACGAAATTGCCTAAGATCAACCTATCAAATTTCTGCCCATTTCGACACCGTCTCGCTATATGATGAAATTGCCCCTAGCGCGGTTTTCGTTTTCGATCAATCTGTCAAATTTCAGCCCGTTCTGACACCGTCGCGAAAAATGACGAAATTGCCCTAGGCGCGACTTTTATTTAAGATCAACCTGCCAAATTTCAGCCCACTTTGACATCGCCGCGAAAAATGACGAAATTGCCCCTGGCGCGACTTTTGTTTCCGATCAACCTGTGAAATATCGACCCATTTCGACACCGTCGCGATAAATAACGAAATTGCCCCTGGCGCGATTTTCGTTTCCTATCAACCTGTCAAATATCAGCCCATTCCGACGCCATCGAGACAAAGGACCAAATTGCCCCTGGCACGACTTTTGTTTAAGATCAACCTGTCAAATTTCAGCCCATTCCAACACCGTCGCGAAAAATGACGAAATTGCCCCTGGCACGATTTCTGTTTTCGATCAACCAGTCAAATTTAAGCCCATTCTAACACCGTCGCGAAAAATGACGAAATTGCCCCTGGCGCGGTTTGCTTTTCCGATCAACCTGTCAAATTTCAGCCCATTCTGACACCGTCGTGACAAATGACGAATTGCCCCCGGCGCGGTTTTCGTTTTCCATCAACCTGTCACATATCAGCCCATTCCGACGCCGACGCGACAAATGACCAAATTGCCCCTGGCGCGACTTTTGTTTAAGATCAACCTGTCAAATTTCTGCCCATTCCGACACCGTCGCGAAAAATGACGAAATTACCCCTGGCACGATTTTTGTTTTCGATTAACCTATAAAATTTCAGCTAATTCCGACTCCGTCGCGATAAATGACGAAATTGCCCCAGCACGATTTTTGTTTCCGATCAACCTGTCAAATTTAAGCCCATTCCGACGCCGACGCGACAAATGACGAAATTGCCCCTGGCGCGACTTTTGTTTCCGATCAACCTGTTAAATTTCAGCCCATTCCGACACCGTTGGGGAAAATGACTGAATTGCCCCTGGTACGATTTTTGTTTCCGATCAACCAGTGAAATTTCAGCCCATTCCGACTCCGTCCCAATAAATGACGAAATTACCCCCGACGCGATTTTCGTTTCCGATCAACCTGTCAAATTTCAGCCGATTTCGACGCCGACGCGATAAATGACGAAATTGCCCCTAGCGCGACTTTTGTTTCCGATCAACATGTTAAATTTCAGCCCATTCCGACACCGTTGGGGAAAATGACTAAATTGCCCCTGGCACGATTTTTGTTTCCGATCAACCAGTGAAATTTCAGCCCATTCCGACTCCGTCGCGATAAATGATGAAATTGCCCCCGGCGTGATTTTCGTTTCCGATCAACCTGTCAAATTTTAGCCCATTCCGACACTGTCGCGTTAAATGACGAAGTTGCCCCCCGCGCGATTTTCGTTTCCGATCAACCTGTCAAATATCAGCCCATTCTGACGCCGTCGCGACAAATGACGAAATTGCCCTTGACGCGACTTTTGTTTAAGATCAACCTGTCAAATTTCCGCCCATTCCGACACCGTCGCGAAAAATGACGAAATTGCCCCTCGCACGATTTTTGTTTTCGATCAGCCAGTGAAATTTCAACACATTCTGACACCGTCGCGTTAAATGATGAAATTGCCCCTGGCGCGGTTTTCGTTTCCGATCGACTTGTCAAATTACAGCCCATTCCGACACAGTCGCTATATATGACGAAATTGCCCCTGGCGCGACTTTTGTTTAAGATCAACCTGTCAAATTTCCGTCCATTCCGACACCTTCGCGAAAAATGGCAAAATTGCCCCCGACAAGATTTTTGTTTTCTATCAACCAGTCAAATTTCAGCCCATTTCGACACCGTCGCGATAAATGACGAAATTGCCCCCGGCGATTTTCGTTTCCCATCAACCAGTCCAATATCAGCCAATTTCGACGCCGTCGCGACAAATGACGAAATTGCCCCTGGCGCTACTTTTGTTTAAGATCAACCTGTCAAATTTAGGCCCATTCCGACACTGTCGCGAAAAATGACGAAATTGTCCCTGGCACGATTTTTGTTTCCGATCAACCAGTTAAATTTCAGCCCATTCCGATTCCGTCTCTACGATTTTCGTTTCTGATCAACCTGTCAAATATCAGCCCATTCCGACGCCGTCGCGACAAATGACGAAATTGCCCCAGGCTCGACTTTTGTTTAAGATCAACCTGTCAAATTTCCGCCCTTTCCGACACCGTCGCGAAAAATGATGAAATTGCCCCTGGCTCGATTTTTGTTTCCGATCAACCAGTGAAATTTCAGCCCATTCCGACTCCGTCGCGAAAAATGACGAAATTGCCCCCGGCGCGAATTTCGTTTCCAATCAACCTGTCAAATTTCAGCCAATTCCGACGTCGTCACGACAAATGACGAAATTGCCCCTGGCGCGACTTTTGTTTCCGATCAACCTGTTAAATTTCAGCCCATTCCGACACCCTCGCGAAAAATGACGAAATTGCCCCAGGCACGATTTTTGTTTCCGATCAACCAGTGAAATTTCAGCCCATTCCGACACCATCGCGATAAATGATGAAATTGCTCCCGACGCAATTTTCGTTTCCGATCAACCTGTCAAATTTCAGCCCATTCCGACACCGTCGCGATAAATGACGAAATTGCCCACGGCGCGGTTTTCTTTTCCCATCAACCTGTCAAATATCAACCCATTCCGACGCCGACGAGACAAATGACGAAATTGCCCCGGGCGCGACTTTTGTTTAAGATCAACCTGTCAAATTTCTGCCCATTCCGACACTGTCGGAAAAATGACGAAATTGCCCCTGGCACGATTTTTGTTTCAGATCAACCAGTTAAATTTCTGCCCATTCCGACTCCGTCGCGATAAATGACGAAATTGCCCCCGGCGAGATTTTCGTTTCCGATCAACCTGTCAAATTTCAGCCCATTCCGACACCGCCGCTATAAATGATAAAATTGCCCCCTGTGCTACTTTTGTTTCCGATCAACCAGTGAAATTTCAGCCCATTCCAACTCCATCCCGATAAATGACGAAATTGCCCTCGGCGCGATTTTCGTTTCCGATCAACCTGTCAAATCTCAGCCCATTACGACGCCGTCACGACAAATGACGAAATTGCCCCTAGCGGGACTTCTGTTTCCGATCAACCTGTTAAATTTCAGCCCATTTCGACACCGTCGCGAAAAATGACGAAATTGCCCTTGGCACGATTTTTGTTTCCAATCAACCAGTGAAATTTCAGCCCATTGCGACACCGTCGCGATAAATGATGAAATTGCTCCCGCCACGATTTTCGTTTCTGATCAACCTATCAAATTTCAGCCCATTCCGACACCATCGCTGTAAATGACGAAGTTGCCTCTGGCGCGACTTTTGTTTCCGATCAATCTGTTAAATTTCAGCCCATTCCGACACCGTCGCGATAAATGACGAAATTGCTCCTGGCACGATTTTTGTTTCCGATCAACCTGTCAAATTTCAGCCCATTCCAACATCGTCACGATAAATGACGAAATTGCCCCTGGTGGGATTTTCGTTTACGATCAACCTGTCAAATATCAGCCCATTCCGACGCCATCGCGACAAATGACGAAATTACCCCTGGAGAGACTTTTGTTTAAGATCAACCTGTCAAATTTCTGCCCATTCCGACGCCGTCGTGAAAAATGACGAAATTGCCCCTGGCACGATTTTTGTTTCCGATCAAACAGTGAAATTTCAGCCCATTCTAACTCCGTCGCGATAAATGAAGAAATTGCCACCGGCGCGATTTTCGTTTCCGATCAACCCGTTAAATTTCAGCCCATTCGGACACCGTCCCGAAAAATGACGAAATTGCCGCAGGCACGATTTTTGTTTCCGAACAACCAGTGAAATTTCAGCCCATTCCGACCCCGTCGCGATAAATGACAAAATCACCCCCGGCTAGATTTTCGTTTCCGATCAACCTGTCAAATTTCAGCCCATTCCGACACCACCGCTATAAATAACGAAATTGCCCCTGGCGCGACTTTTGTTTCCGATCAACCGGTTAAATTTTAGCCCATTTCGACACCGTCACGATAAATGACGAAATAGCCCTGGCGCGATTTTCGTTTCCTATCAACCTGTCAAATATCAGCCCATTCCGACGCCGTCGCGACAAAGGACGAAATTGCCCCTGGCACGACTTTTGTTTAAGATCAACCTGTCAAATTTCCGCCCATTCCGACAACGTCGCGAAAAATGACGAAATTACCCCTGGCACGATTTTTGTTTTCGATTAACCTATAAAATTTCAGCTAATTCCGACTCCGTCGCGATAAATGACGTAATTGCCCCAGCACGATTTTTGTTTCCGATCAACCTGTCAAATTTAAGCCCATTCCGACGCCGACGCGACAAATGACGAAATTGCCCCTGGCGCGACTTTTTTTTCCAATCAACCTGTTAAATTTCAGCCCATTCCGACACCGTTGGGGAAAATGACTAAATTGCCCCTGGCACGATTTTTGTTTCCGATCAACCAGTGAAATTTCAGCCCATTCCGACTCCGTCGCGATAAATGATGAAATTGCCCCCGGCGTGATTTTCGTTTCCGATCAACCTGTCAAATTTTAGCCCATTCCGACACTGTCGCGTTAAATGACGAAGTTGCCCCCCGCGCGATTTTCGTTTCCGATCAACCTGTCAAATATCAGCCCATTCTGACGCCGTCGCGACAAATGACGAAATTGCCCTTGACGCGACTTTTGTTTAAGATCAACCTGTCAAATTTCCGCCCATTCCGACACCGTCGCGAAAAATGACGAAATTGCCCCTCGCACGATTTTTGTTTTCGATGAGCCAGTGAAATTTCAACACATTCTGACACCGTCGCGTTAAATGATGAAATTGCCCCTGGCGCGGTTTTCGTTTCCGATCGACTTGTCAAATTACAGCCCAGTCCGACACAGTCGCTATATATGACGAAATTGCCCCTGGCACGACTTTTGTTTAAGATCAACCTGTCAAATTTCCGTCCATTCCGACACCTTCGCGAAAAATGGCAAAATTGCCCCCGGCAAGATTTTTGTTTTCTATCAACCAGTCAAATATCAACCAATTTCGACGCCGTCGCGACAAATGACGAAATTGCCCCTGGCGCTACTTTTGTTTAAGATCAACCTGTCAAATTTAGGCCCATTCCGACACAGTCGCGAAAAATGACGAAATTGTCCCTGGCACGATTTTTGTTTCCGATCAACCAGTTAAATTTCAGCCCATTCCGACTCCGTCTCTACGATTTTCGTTTCTGATCAACCTGTCAAATATCAGCCCATTCCGACGCCGTCGCGACAAATGACGAAATTGCCCCAGGCTCAACTTTTGTTTAAGATCAACCTGTCAAATTTCCGCCCATTCCGACACCGTCGCGAAAAATGATGAAATCGGCCCTGGCTCGATTTTTGTTTCCGATCAACCAGTGAAATTTCAGCCCATTCCGACTCCGTCGCGAAAAATGACGAAATTGCCCCCAGCGCGAATTTCGTTTCCAATCAACCCGTCAAATTTCAGCCCATTCCGACGCCGTCACGACAAATGACGAAATTGCCCCTGGCGCGACTTCTGTTTCCGATCAACCTGTTAAATTTCAGCCCATTCCGACACCGTCGCGAAAAATGACGAAATTGCCCCAGGCACGATTTTTGTTTCCGATCAACCAGTGAAATTTCAGCCCATTCCGACACCGTCGCGATAAATGATGAAATTGCTCCCGACGCAAATTTTCGTTTCCGATCAACCTGTCAAATTTCAGCCCATTCCGACACCGTCGCGATAAATGACGAAATTGCCCACGGCGCGGTTTTCTTTTCCCATCAACCTGTCAAATATCAACCCATTCCGACGCCGACGAGACAAATGACGAAATTGCCCCGGGCGCGACTTTTGTTTAAGATCAACCTGTCAAATTTCTGCCCATTCCGACACTGTCGGAAAAATGACGAAATTGCCCCTGGCACGATTTTTGTTTCAGATCAACCAGTTAAATTTCTGCCCATTCCGACTCCGTCGCGATAAATGACGAAATTGCCCCCGGCGAGATTTTCGTTTCCGATCAACCTGTCAAATTTCAGCCCATTCCGACACCGCCGCTATAAATGATAAAATTGCCCCCTGTGCTACTTTTGTTTCCGATCAACCAGTGAAATTTCAGCCCATTCCAACTCCATCCCGATAAATGACGAAATTGCCCTCGGCGCGATTTTCGTTTCCGATCAACCTGTCAAATCTCAGACCATTACGACGCCGTCACGACAAATGACGAAATTGCCCCGAGCGGGACTTCTGTTTCCGATCAACCTGTTAAATTTCAGCCCATTTCGACACCGTCGCGAAAAATGACGAAATTGCCCTTGGCACGATTTTTGTTTCCAATCAACCAGTGAAATTTCAGCCCATTGCGACACCGTCGCGATAAATGATGAAATTGCTCCCGCCACGATTTTCGTTTCTGATCAACCTATCAAATTTCAGCCCATTCCGACACCATCGCTGTAAATGACGAAGTTGCCTCTGGCGCGACTTTTGTTTCCGATCAATCTGTTAAATTTCAACCCATTCCGACACCGTCGCGATAAATGACGAAATTGCCCCTGGCACGATTTTTGTTTCCGATCAACCTGTCAAATTTCAGCCCATTCCAACATCGTCACGATAAATGACGAAATTGCCCCTGGTGGGATTTTCGTTTACGATCAACCTGTCAAATATCAGCCCATTCCGACGCCATCGCGACAAATGACGAAATTACCCCTGGAGAGACTTTTGTTTAAGATCAACCTGTCAAATTTCTGCCCATTCCGACGCCGTCGTGAAAAATGACGAAATTGCCCCTGGCACGATTTTTGTTTCCGATCAAACAGTGAAATTTCAGCCCATTCTAACTCCGTCGCGATAAATGAAGAAATTGCCACCGGCGCGATTTTCGTTTCCGATCAACCCGTTAAATTTCAGCCCATTCCGATACCGTCCCGAAAAATGACGAAATTGCCCCAGGCACGATTTTTGTTTCCGATCAACCAGTGAAATTTCAGCCCATTCCGACCCCGTCGCGATAAATGACAAAATCGCCCCCGGCTAGATTTTCGTTTCCGATCAACCTGTCAAATTTCAGCCCATTCCGACACCACCGCTATAAATAACGAAATAGCCCCTGGCGCGACTTTTGTTTCCGATCAACCGGTTAAATTTTAGCCCATTTCGACACCGTCACGATAAATGATGAAATAGCCCCTGGCGCGATTTTCGTTTCCTATCAACCTGTCAAATATCAGCCCATTCCGACGCCGTCGCGACAAAGGACGAAATTGCCCCTGGCACGACTTTTGTTTAAGATCAACCCGTCAAATTTCAGCCCATTCCGACATCGTCGCGAAAAATGACGAAATTGCCCCTGGCACGATTTTTGTTTCCGATCAACCAGTAAAATTTCAGCCCATTCCGACTCCGTCGCGATAAATGACGAAATTGCCCCCAGCACGATTTTTGTTTCCGATCAACCTGTCAAATTTCAGCCCATTCCGACACCGCCACGATAAATGACGAATTTGCCCCTGGCGCGACTTTTGTTTCCGATCAACCTGTTAAATTTCAGCCCATTCCGACACCGTCGCGAAAAATGACCAAATTGCCCCTGGCACGATTATTGTTTCCGATCAAACAGTGAAATTTCAGCCCATTCTAACTCCGTCGCGATAAATGAAGAAATTACCACTGGCGCGATTTTCGTTTCCGATCAACCCGTTAAATTTCAGCCCATTCCGACACCGTCCCGAAAAATGACGAAATTGCCCCAGGCACGATTTTTGTTTCCGATCAACCAGTGAAATTTCAGCCCATTCCGACCCC